>NC_061511.1:51828779-52047846 GCF_022539505.1 Lolium rigidum | reverse complement strand
GAATTGACAACTCCGCTCGTTAAGGCTTTCAAGTATTCTTTGTCTCCCCTTGTGTCGAATCAATAAATTGGGTTTTAGTACCCGCGAAGACTGCTACGATCCCCTATACTTGTGGGTCATCAACGGACACGGGTGTTGGCTGCGTCTGCTGGGTGGCGAACAGCCGTGCGGTCTCGATGTCCTCCGCATCTTGCGTTGGTGGCCAGTCATCATGCGCGCCTGTCCCGGCCCGATCATCGCGAACGAAGCCGCCGCCGTAGATAATTTCCTCGGATGTCCGAATCATGGCGGTCCTTCCAATAGTCCTACGAACGACCGGACATCGGACGCATGATACACGGCACTCGCACACATTGACGAGCTCACGTACGGGTCGTCCATCGTCGGGGCAGGCGGCGCCATTTCGTCGAACAGGATGCGGGGCTGCGGCATGCTCTCCTCCGGCACCTGGCGCGTCTTCTGTGTCGGGCCCGGGTAGGAGTCATCGCTTCTAGGCGTCCGGTTGAGGTCGGGAACCGCCGCCCCAGTCAACTTCACTGGCGGCACGCCGGAGGCGAACCGCGACGCCGTGTGGCCCTGCAAGGGAGCGGGAGTTCCAGGACGCACCTGGGAACTTACCGAGCTGACCGAAGAGGCCGGAGGAGCGAGGCCGGCGATCCCCTCTCTCTTGACGAGCATGTAGCTCTCCGCTAAGGTCGGATGGAGGGCTACTTGCGCGACGTTGGCTTTGATCTGCATCTGCCAGGCCTGCTGGTTGGCGGCCGCGGCAGTCTTCATCTTCTGATTCTTGCGCCGCCCGCGACGCTTCGCGGCCTCCACGATTTTCTCCTCCGCGGAGAGCACCTTCTTTGCCGCCTTTGGCTTTGCCTCCCGGCCGCCGCCGGTGGTGGCCCGCTTTGCTTCCGCCGGAGCTGCAGCCTCCATTCTGGCTATGGCCGTGGCTACGGGGGAGTGTGGGGCGGCGGCGGGTGCGAGGGTTTGCTCTGCATCCATGGCGGTAGCTGCGGCGGCGAGGACGTCCATCGCTTCTGGACTGCTCGCGCCGGTCTAGTTTCCAATTTCGTGCGGGGGAATGGCGAGTGGCGGGAATAATATCGCCCTCCAGCCGCTGACGCGAGGGTCCTACGTCTTTTTCGGCGGACACTCGGCGCGACCGCCGAGCGTCCGCGGAGACGCAAACCTGGCACATATTTGGGCCAGGTTTGCGTCTCCGTAGACGGCCCGGTTACTTTGTGTCGCCCCGCTGGAGGAGACCCCAGACGCATTTTCGGTCACGGCGGACAAAAACGGTCTCTCAGCGACCGTTTGCGTCGCGCCGCTGGAGATGCCCTAAGCCTAGCTCTGGCAAGTTGCATTCGAGCCGAATTTTGAAACTTATCAAATATGTAAGATGATGGACCAGCTTATGATTTGGACAACGGATTCTTTATACCTAGGTACACACCAGAACCTACTTATGAAAGTTAGCATATCGCATAGAAAATACGGTCGCCGCAATGTATGTTTAGACATATAAACTGCAACATTTCTATGTTCTCATTTTCATAAAACTTAGCAAATGGTCATATCAGTTTTGAAAGTAATTAAGTTCCAACCAATATACATGTGCATGTTTTTATTTGAAGATTTTACCTTTACTTACAAATACGGTTTTTTTGCTTAAGATTTTAAAGTAGCTAGGTACACTGAAACCATTCGTATTTTTTTTTTGGCAAGGATCTTTAAAACGGATTGGACTGACGGTCTAAATTTTAGAGGAGGCGTGGCTAGCTTTCCTTTCATCGTTTCTCACAAGGGTCCATCTACATCACAGTCAAGTTTTGTACATATCAATCATTTCTAACAAAAATCAAGTTCAGTATGGTGAAAATCACATCTCAATAGCTGCAAAGGTTTGTTCCCTCCATATTTTCTTGCAAGGGGACCATAAATGTATCAGTCATTTGAGTCTCAATCAATGAATCGATTCAGACTAATGCAACTTAAGTTTCATGAAAAGTGGGTTATCAGAAACACTACGGGAAAAACTTTCTTTGCCGTGCAACTATTTGCACGGCAAAGGGCCTTATATGCACGGCAAAGGCTTTGCCGTGCGTTGCCGCACGGCAAAGACCGCACGGTAAAGCAATCGACGGCAAAGGCTTCTTTGCCGTGCGCCTCGCCAATGTTGCACGGCAAAGGTTTTGCCGTGTGACGCCGCACGGCAAAGGTCGCTTCTTTGCCGTGTGCCTAACATGTTTTATCTAAAAAAAGGCCCCAAACTGGCTGGTCTGGGAATCGAACGTAGGACACAGAGTAGGGAAAGCGAGCAACCTTGCCACTGAGCTATATGTTCGTTTGTTGATAACTATACCATGCCATGCCTTTTGAGATGAGAAAAAATCCAGTTTTTACATCTTTGCCGTGCGCTTACACTAGGCAAAGGCTTCTTTGCCGTGCGTTTTTCAAAAACACTAGGCAAAGGCTGCTTTGCCGTGGAACCCAGCTGCGCGCATGGCAAAGGATGAGACACGGCAATGCCCAACGCCTTTGCCGTGCACCAAGTCTTTGCCGTGCGGTGTGTTGGGACATTGCCGTGCACATTTCTTTACCGTGCGGCCTCTTCCATCGTTGCCGTGAATCATATCTTTGCCGTGCGCTTGTGTCTATCTTTCCCGTGGCCAAGGTCTTTGCCGTGCGTTTTTATCTGTGCGCACGGTAAAGAAATTTTTGCCGTGCGGGAACACACGGCAAAGAAAGGGTGCACGGCAACGCCTATTTTTCCCGTAGTGAAAGTTGCACAGATTGCACAACGAGCGCTGTATTACTTTATACAGCAGTCCATTGTGCACTAAGAATTGGCAAAATGGTTCTTGTCAAATGATCTTTCTACATGCATCACAATCATTTGTCCATCAGGTGACACCACAAGGACGATCTGTACAAAATTATTAGGGCTCGTTTGGTTCGAAGGAATTTCATAAGAATTTTGGAGAACTCAATTTCTTAGAATTTTTTTCCAACAGAGCTTGTTTGGTTCTTAGGACTTGAATCATCATGCAATTCCACGAATTTTTTTCTTAGGACTATCCAGCAGAACAATTCAGCGTTTTTCCAGCGGCGCAATCAACAATATTCAATACAAATTAATTCATGTGTTTTGTAAATCCTGCAAACCAAATAGGACCTTACTTCATAGGAATCCTACGGTTTTGAGATATACAGCAATCAAATAGCTTAACTGGTTGCACATACTACAAACTGTTTGGTGTTTAGGTTTTAGAAATGTGCATGTTGCAAAACCTAAAATAACTTGACACCATGCATATTTGTAGATTCCGATGGTGCATGCGCAGGCCGGTCGATCGACTAAGAAAGTAAAATGAGTATGTCACAGTTCCCTGCAAACTTATTAACTGACAACAACATACATTAATTTTTACTCTCTTCTAGTATATCCATGTATCTTGGATAAGGGCCGGTTTAGTGGACCAGTTAATCATTGCAAGTTGGTTTTATTTCGTTGTTGATCGATCCCCACGCGCGTCACATTCCTGGACCACGCAGGAGCTAAGGTATATACACTCCAGTAGACATATAGCTCCCAGTCTACCCAATCTTCATAGATACGGATGGTGATCCGTCGGTGTTCCCATCGTTGTTGCATTCATGCCTCTACGGCGACATACGCCCCACACAAATATCCGATCATCAATGCTAGACATATATTCGATAACATGTTCAGCACTTTCCTCCGCTGGAATAGTTTAGGATTTGCAATCCATCTTATTTTAAGAAATTATTTCTTAGTCTTCAAGTCTCATACCATCTATTTATCCGCGAGGCTCAATACAACATCGCACCTATTACGCCAATCTCATACTCTTGCAATCAACATGGATAACCTGATCATGACAACTTGATCGCGCATTTCATGCATGTATGAACGAGCAGGGCTAGCTATGTAGTATTTACATGGCTCATGCAATCCCGTTGAGATGATGCATTATTATTCCCTTACCTGAAAATGAAACCGATAGGTGGTCGCTACCGAAGCTAAGGACTAAGGTACGCGGTGATGATAGCGTATGTATCCATCAGCTCTGCCTTGGCTTGGTTGCTCAATTAATTGATTGATGATGCATATGGATATACATCCATCCACCCAACCGTATGGACATATCAGACATGTTCTTGGACCATCTGGTCTATATCGTGTATCAGGAGGAGACATGTTGCCACTTGTCGCAATTCTACAGGAGCATGGAAATTCATACTTCCTGCGTCTACAAAATACATGTGGTCGCATTACAACCGGTACGGAACTCCAGTAGACAGAAGAGATTATGAAGCAGCAAGTAAATCCCATCTATAGTTCCATCACCCTCGCTGATGTCCGCTCCGCCTCCGGTGGCTTTGGGATCTTGGAGGTGTGGCGGACCACGACCCCTCACCGGCGGAAGTGTTTATGTTCTTTGTTTTTTCTTTTTCGGGATGGTGAGACGACTACATCCTAAAGTTGAAATAATATTCTCCCACATTATCCTCACTCAGGTGCTGCATGTAGCGCCGTCGGAGGGTGCCTGAAGTCGTGTGCCCCACAAGTCTCTTGGGATCCGGTCGGTTTTCGTGTTCGTTGGTGTGGTTTTGAACCAGTCTATGGTTGTTGTTCTGTTGCACTGGTCATTTAGGGCCTTAACATAACAAAGTCTCGTCTATCTACTACAACAAACTTCGTTATGACAAGTTTTGCCCAACTTGTGATGGAGGGGTGAGGACGGCGATGCGCCTTCATCTCACCATAGTGTATATAGTCATCACTAGGTGCTGGTCTAAGGACCTATTTACAATTTTACTACTATTATGGATATGTTTGGGCCTATGTTGACGATTATTAACAGATAGGCGGAATTATGGAGAAAAAAAGAGTGGTGTCGCTGCGTTTTTAGGGATCATAGAGGATGTCTGCACGACGAGTTATACACGGCCCTGCAGGTACATGGCTGGATTGCAAAGGGCGTATGCAGTTTTGAACAGAAAGAGCCCCATGGGCCGGCCTCACCACATGGGCCAGTGCAATCTTATACGACAGGCGGTTGCTCTTATGACCCATTGATCATTTGGATTTTCATTTTGCACATGCATGGTCTAGCATGCGTTGTATGGTTTGCGTTCATGTTGGGCCAGGAGAGTTACCAAGCGGCACACCCATGTCACGTTAAGGAATATGCTTCTTCTGTAAGACTGACATTCGCATATTAGCAATTTAGCACACTAATAAGTAGCCATGGCACGGCACTCTAAAATGCATGTTGGGTTGGGCCAGCAAGAAGACTTCGACTAGGGAGACGAAGAATGGAATTGAAGAAGGCAGCATAGTCTAAGATAACAGAATGGAACACCAACCAACAAGTAAGTGGTGGATTTGGATGGAGTCTCACAGAAGAAGAGTAGGCGACGGGATAAAAATTTGGTGGATATGAGTGTAGATGCACTTGTTTTTTTAAATTTTCATTTAAAGTTTTGGAAAAAAATGAAATAATTTTTAAATTTACATATTATCTTGATACTTGCACGTGCCAATTCTCGAGTGAAAATACAACCATATGTGGCCTACACGAAAAACAGAAAATTGAAATCTGTATTTCTTTGAACAGGACAAATCTAATAATTATAGTGTCATTTGCACATTTTGTCATTTTTATGTAGGTCATAAACAATCGTATTTTTCCTTGAGAATTGGAAGGGTAAGTATCAAGATAATATACACATGTAAAATATTATTTTAATTTTAAAAACTTTTAAATGGTATTTTTCAAGTTTTGAATAAATGGTTGCGCCTACACCCATGTTCCACTGGCTATTTCTTTAATTATTTTTTTGCCTGGCACATTGGTAATGAATCATCAAACAAACTATTGGGTGCAGTACACAATTTTTCATCTAATAATATATAAAAGGTAAATTCCTAGAGAAGTTTAGCAGCATCTACTTTTCAGTGTACCGGCAGAAAAGAAGCTAACTAGGGTGCCAGTCAAAGATTCATAGTATTTATTATCTACCGATGGCATGTGTCGTCCGTTTGAAAAAAGAGACCGCATCGACTGAAAATTCCTCAAGGAAGATCAAAGAATTCAGGAGCAACGTTTGGACAATGGGGAACAAATTTAACAGAGGTGAGATCATGGTGCATGTGGGGTATAACTAGCACACTAGTTGATGGCACTTCTCACCAACGGTTGTTTTTGTGGTGATACAGCAAGTGGGGGGTAAAGAAACCACAGAGATAATGCCAGGTTAATCAGGATTAGGGCCAAAGCAACCCCAAAAGAAGAAAGAAAGGTGATCCTCCTCCTTATCACCACCTTTCCGCCGTCTTTTTTATTCATCTCGCGCCTTATCACCAAGCCACTTGGCCTTTCTATCCCTCTACCTTTTGTTCCAACTTGCATGACCTGTGGGGATATGCTATGGCTAGTAATGGAATAGAATTGTGCTGGACTGTAAACCTCTCAAAATGCAGACGTCCAGCGGGTTCTCTCTCCCATTGATTATCTGAAATCACTGATAGATACATTTTCTTTTGTACCCGTCGCGATTTTTCAGCACTCGTGGGTCGGCCCCGGTGTAGATATGATCACGCATTGGTCAATCCGCATTTGAGATCAAAAAAATTAGTAACTGTACCAGATGGGATTTGAACAGGTTATTGGAGGAATGGAAAGGTGGATGTGATTAAAAAGTTGAAAGAGACCTGCACGAATGGCAGGCATGGTGATGGCCTGATGGAATCCCTTCTAGCTAGCTCGATCCCTTCACAGCTGGCCTCCTGATCTGAGCATCTTTTGATCTAGCAAAGTTGCTTGCTTGACTTGAGTTGGGGCTAGGGTTCTATCAGTAGATTCCCATGCATTTTTTTTTCTGAGATGCATGGATTCCCATGCAATTGCGTGATGGTATCTTGGAATATATATTTTCTGGTGCAGATGATTGATCGATCTCTACTTGCATATGTACAGCTGTATTCATGCTCTTTTCCATTGATCTATATGTGTACATCAAGTTTTTGCAACAAAATCTTCAGATAGTTTGTATTGTATAGTATTGTAGATTAGTCTCTTACACATGTGTACAAGGGTTGCAGTCATGTCGCTGATATAATCTCAAACTCAATTTCTACTTATATTTACATGCATGCATGAGAATTTAGACAGATTACAAAGTAGTGCAACGCAGTACAAGTACAACTAATTAAGAACAAGGGCATGTTACAGTAGCGCGCGTAAATTTAAGCACTGTCAATTCAGAGCGTCTTGATAGATGGTGTTGTAGTACTCCTGATCGTCGATCCTCCACAGCGAGTAATCCGCGCAGGACTCCCACACCGGCGACGACGGCGTCGGCTCCACAGCGGCAGCAACGGCGACGTGGCCCGAACCGCCCCAGCTCATCATCATATCGGGGTAGACCTCCGCTGCCGCGATCTCGTTCCACAGCTGATCCATCTCCACGGTGGTGCAGTACAGCACCGCCTTCTTCTCGCTCGCCGACGCCGACGTGCTGGCCTCCTCGTCGGTCTCGTCTTGGACCATGCTGGTACTTTCCTGCAGCACGTCAGTGGTGGTCGTCACCGAGGACGACGTCGTGGCCGTAGCGGAGGCCGAGCAGATCGTCGCGGACGTGGACGAGGAGGACGGAGAGGAGGCGGCTGTACCCTTCTTCTTGGTCTTCTCCTCCTGGGCCATCTTCCTTATGTGTGTCCGCCAGTAGTTCTTGATCTCGTTGTCAGTGCGTCCGGGGAGCTTCCTGGCGATGCGCGACCACCGCGAGCCCCACTGGGCGTGGAGGTTGAGGATGAGGCGCTCCTCTTCTGCGGTGATGCGGCCGCGCTTGAGGCCCGGATGCAGGTAGTTCACCCACCGGAGGCGGCAGCTCTTGCCGGTGCGCCGGAGACCTGCACATCAAGCACAGCCGAGAAGAGACGCCGGAGGGGAGGCGGAGGAGGAGAGAGATTGGTTAATGGAGTTCCCCGAGCTCAGGTTCGATCGATCACCCGCCACCGCGCAAACCTGAGACCTGAGCTAAGAAATCCCAACGGCGTTCGCCGAGCAAGCGCACGAACCATACCAGTTGGGCGTCCTCCTGCTCCGTCCACGGCCCCTTCCGGGTTGTCGCCATAGCCCCGCCGGCGCTGCTGTTGTTGCACATGCCTGGTTGATGTATATATATCCTCGTCGGTCTTGGGCGCTTCTCGGACTCCGGTCAATCACCTCGACGACGACGAAGCTTGTTTACTGTCTTGTTCTTTTGCCTGAGGTGGTAATGGAGCTACCCTGTGAGTTAACCACCTGGGTTATATATAGAGCTAGCTATAGCAAGGTGAGGTGAGTGAGTGGTAGCTAGCCATAGGCTATAATCTAGTACCAGCTACTAGTGCGACGTTGTGCTCGGTGATGTCAGCCGGTGCACCGTGGTGGATCCAGGACAGGTATGCACCACTCATTGGAGCACAATATGAAGGATGTTAATTAGTGCGTGCATGCCTCGTGACACTATTTCTACCTGTCAATCCTTTGTCGTATCCGATGATGACTTGATTAGCCATGCCTGCCTCAGGTCTTCAACCTGATACTCTCTCTTCACTAATGTAAGATTCTTTATACATTTTAAAGTGAATTAGATGCAGACTAAACTAAGTGAATCACACACAAAAAAGTAAAACTAGATACAAACCAAAATGAGTGAATCTACAAAAAGCTAAAAAGGTCTTACATTAGTGAACAAAGGGAGTAATTACAATCTTGCATACCTGAAATTGTGCCCAAAAGAATTTTATGGCATGCACAAGATAATGACATGACTTGAAAGTAGAAACTAGTATTCTTGGAATGAAGATTGATTCGCATTAACTCAGTACTAAGCAACATCCTACTGTATATGATATCATTTTTCCAACTTCTAAAAGAAGTCTTAAAATGATTAAATTGCTTTTGATCAAAATTCTTTTGGCAAGGTGATAGTGAGAAAAAAAAATATTGATTAGCAAAGTGGAGTGTGGTTTGCCTCCCTAAAGATCAACGTAGGCTTGGGATTCATGACCTTGAGGTCAACAACATGGCCTCCTTGCTAAATAGATTTTCAAACTTCTTTATGAAGATGGGTGAGTGTCTCTAGCAGATACCCCATCCAGCCGAACCGCATATGGGGTTAACCACATCAGGATTTGTCTACGAGAAAGTATCGACGCATAGCATATCACGCATAACTGTACCACATAACATATGCGGTACAATTATACGGGATCTGTTACGCCGCGACACTTGGTATAAAACAAATCAGGGTTTTGAACACAATTATGGTTTAAGAACTTGGCATCACAATATCCAAAATTAAAACCCACATAGTTTGAAATAACAACAATGTTTCAAACACATACATAGTCCCGACAAGGTAGCATACGATGCACACGGAAGTTTGGTTAGAAAATTATGGCGGATCAAACCGGAGAAAGAAGGAGGACAATTGCCCCCACCGCCAACATCATCACCATCACCACCATTGTTTTCCGAAGCAGCACCAGCAACAATAAGTAGCAGCAGCATCCTCTCTTCTTGCTTTCTTTGCTTCAACGATCTCGGCCCTCCTTATCTCCCACAATTCTTTGGTGAGAGCATCCATAATAGTTGGATCCGCCATCATCACCCCTTTATCCTCTTTTTCTTCCTCAAGCCAGATCCTTTTGTCTTCAAGAAGGAAAACGATGCCCACCAGCGGAGGGTGGTTGCCTCTCCTCTTGGGCTTGGTGTGACTACGGTCGCCATGTCCAGATCCACCATACCCGAGTACAATCCCTACCTATGTTGCTTGAAAGACCATGGTGTTACCTCTACCAGCTAGAGGACGTCAAAGAACGCCGGACCAGCGCTGCCTAGCACCATGACTGAGCCCTACTTCCACAGAAGCTCCAGAGTTTACGTCCAGCGCGCTCTCCAAGAAAATTGTGAGCAGCACTCGGAGATGCCTCGCCGCCGCTATCCTCAAAGGGTATGCAGGCTTGCCCGCCAACCTACTAAAGGGGCAGCGAGTGGGAAGGGAGGGAGGATGTAGGGGTGCTCTGACGGCTAGGGTTGGTCACCTCCCAATAAGATATAATTACTTGAATAGACAATAGTCCAAATATAGCTAGCAAGAAAACAACCAACGGTTGACTTGAACCGTCTTAATTGATGGAAGTCGTGAGTGCAAAATATCTGCCCGGTGTTGCCCATTACAGGATGAAATGTAATGGTTCGACCTGATTCTTCACGTCTTCTAGCCCATCTTTATTTTTTTTGCGAATTCAGAGAGCTTTATTGATTAACTGATAGGGGGACACCAAATCCATGTATCTTTACCAATTAACCAATTTCTTGACGCCGGGGTTGATCCTAAGGAGATACCACTTCCTCATGAATTTATCCTGAATCGGGACCTTTTGGCTCAACTTTATCCTAGTTTTACCGAAGGAGCAACCCTTTTTTCACCTTAAATTGGTCCAAATATGCAGAATTTCTGACTTTTCGCGGAGGACTAGATCCAGTAACCGATGCATGCATGTAATTTAATCTCCATGTTGCAATTCTTAAATATATCCTTGTGTTTTTCTTAAGAAAAATGATGGAAGAGAATTTGTTCTCTCCAATGATATAAACTACAAAGATCAATGCATCAGATATGAAAGATGCCCAAAAATAATTTACTCCACTTGCATCCACCTTTCCCAGCTAGCTTAGGCTTGGATAGTTCACGGCTACATCCAATCAGAATTCTACAGCTACCACTCACAGAAGAACAAAACCACAAAAGATACAGCTACGTGTTGCTAACTTCAGACTGCATCCATGAATCTTGCTATGCTCCATTTTGGTGCCTATGTGCTCTACACTAGCTTGCACTATTTTTTAAAGCAGACTCATGGAAAATAAGAACATCTACAAGTACTTTGTTGGGTAAATTAGATAATTCAATAAATGGCGCCCTCTGATTCATCACCTATATTCTAGGTTACAAGAGTAATATTAACTTCAGCTCGACACATGGAAAAAAGACAAATATCTGAATTTTTTTTCGATAATTGGCGCTTTATTACTTTTAGAAAACAATTACACCCGGCCTCTGCATAACCAGGATGCACACATCCATTTATAAGTCTTGAGACCAAAGTATGAAAACAATAAAAAGACATAATACATATCGAGTCGATCAAATGTAAAACGCCTAAGGTGTAGGTGGGGCTTCAATGCGTAGATTATGCTGTCACTCATGTAGGGAAAAAGTAACCCTCGCTGCAGCCCCCAATCGTGTATAAACCTCCGTAAATAGGTCGCGGTTCACCATTCGCTGAAAAGGTGACCACAAACGGAGAATACCGGTACATCTGTAGATAACCTGCAAGATAGAATAATTTTTATTGTTAAAAATCTTGTCATTTCTACATAGCCAAAGCGCCCAGATAACTGCGAGCGCCCCCACCCTAAGAAGCAATCTGAACCTTGAATCGATACCATGAAGCCAATTGCCAAAGACATTGGCCACACTAGTCGGAGGATAAAGGCTGGAAGCTACTTGGATGATTGACCATATAGATCTCGCATACCGACATTGGAAGAATAAGTGTTTGATAGTTTCGTCCTACTTCCATGCCATATTTTATCGTATTCTATTTATCTAGTATTGTAGATGTTGATAGGTTATCCTATAAATTTGGCAAAAATAATAATAAAAATGACTTTTTTGAAAAATTTAGTATACCTTATATATAAAGGAAAAGCATGAGTAGCTCTTATAACCCATGGTAAGCATCAGTGTGTAGTGCAAGGGCTTGGATATTATCTGAGAAAAGAAGAGCCAATTACTAATCCCCTTAGTGGTGCACCTTTCAGTCTTTGTACTAGTGGCATTCACCCAACATTATAACAAGAAAATAGTATAACCCACTATAGAATGTAATTTAACCATGTTTGTTCTTCTATTTGCTTCCTCCTTAATTTGGAAAGTACCGTAACAAAAAAGATGATTAGTTCAGGGAAACAACTTGTACTGCAATGCATGTGTATCTTTGGCCACAGTAATGTAGTCCTCCTAGAAAAGGTGAATCGATAGGATCGATGATTAATGTCGGCAGTGCAGACTACATGCAACATACGACAAGATCCAACATAGTTGCAGAGTTTTAACGTTGAACAAATTATCAATGGTAACTCGCTATAAACGGAGCATGGCCTTCCACTGAATTAATCCATCTTCCTGAGACAAACTCACATGATGCCAAACTTGAATTTTGATCTGTAGTGGATTAGGTGTACAAGCAAATCCACTAGCCATTCAATTAGTTCTCAACGGCTGTGTATACATATTCTCCTCTAAGATTCCAAAAGATCATGAAAAACATTTATTTTTTGATTAATATATATGTTCATGTATTTGCATTCTCCACATTCATTGTTTATTTATGAGTTTTTGAGAATCTCGGATACTAAACTACACTTCAAAGCTTAATCTCGTTGTTGAGATGGTTTGCATCCTTACATTTTCAGATTAAGGAAATGTATGTGTTACAGACTGGGTACCTGCAAAAAATCACTAAGAAATATGACAACTAATCATATGTACAAATACCAGAGGAATTTGTTTACGTGCTCTGTTTTTTGAGAAAACAATTTTTCTTTATTGATCAATTAACTAAAATACATCAGATGAAATAACATAAAATACTTGCAAGCAACAAAGATTTCTAATAAAACTTTAAAAAATCATCAAAGTTCATAGAAGTTGTCTCTAGCTCCTCCTTTTGCATCTTGGCATCCTCCAAGGCTCAAGTGAATAAACCGCAGAAAACCAAGAATGCGTAGGTTGCACTATCCTCAAAGGTTTTGAAGAACCTCTTGAATCACCCTCCCCCATAGGTGACTAACTAATATTGTTGAAAATGTGTTGTGGTCAGGGATGCACACCTTGCAAGGCAAGGTGTTAAACTGCTGATTAACCGACAAACTGCTTGAGAAGAACTTTGTGAAAGGGAGATTTATTACTAGCCACCGCTCCACCACTCCACCGCTCCTCGGATGCCCTCCACGCCGCCGGCCATTTTTCGCTCCTTCGCCGCCGCCTCTCCTTACCAAGCCCTCCAAAGTGCGGCGGAGGGCGAGGATTTCTTCCCCCAGCCGGTCGCGTAGGGGCTCGAGCTCTCGAGGCCCCTCTCAGCCTCGCGAGGCACCCCGTCAGGAAAGCGCTCTGGAGCTGGAGCTTCGTGAGAAGATGGTTCGCCGCTTCTTCCTCCTTTACATCATTCAAGCCTTGCCGGAGGAGCGTGACGCCATGTGTGAGCCTGTTGGGTTGCGACCTCAGATCCCACAC
The DNA here is from genome assembly GCF_022539505.1 of Lolium rigidum. Lineage (NCBI taxonomy): Eukaryota > Viridiplantae > Streptophyta > Magnoliopsida > Poales > Poaceae > Lolium > Lolium rigidum. The sequence goes on along the minus strand of NC_061511.1, from coordinate 52,034,472 downwards.
GATCTACTGCGTCAAGTCCGGTACCTGGAGGCGAGGATCGCGGCGAGGGAGCGCGGTGGCGGTATCCCGCCGCCATGAGCCTCTCTGCCTCGTTCCTGGTCCAGGAGGGAAGGGGCGAGGTGCGCCATGCACTGTTCACCGGTGGAATCACACCCGGTGTGGGTTCCCAGGCGAGCCCGTACACTGTTCCCTCGCGGGTGGCGAGCAAACGGGGGGATCCGCTACTCCACCTTCACCTGGTAGCAGAGTCTCCTCGGTTTCTACTCCGCCATCGAGACACAGCTCCACCTCTCCAAGCTTCTCTCGGACGCTGGCGAAATTACTCCGACCTCTTCCACGTGCTGCTCTAGATCCCTCCACTGCCCTAAGCCCTTGCACGACATTATCCCCTCCGCAGATGCTGATTTGGGAAGGATCAGGCTCTCGAAAATCTAGGAAAGCAAGAGGAAATCTCCAACTGATAATCAGGTACATTGGTTCATTGATTCGTTCTTCTCAGAGGCGGGGTCAGATTGTGGGATTGGAGCGCAGGAAATTCAATCATAGATTCCGGTCCGTCGTAGAGTGCTCTATAAGCCCAAACATGCAATCTCAACTTCGTCTTCTACCTCTGTCAAGGCGGGAAGAGGCAGTCGCAGTTGGGCTCCCTTCAGAGTTGGTTCCATCGTCATCAGTGACTGTGGAGGATCTTCAATTGAAACTTCCCCTAGCCCTGGATCCATTAGGGAGGTCAGCCGTGTTTGCTTTCAGAGATGCCATTGCAGCGATGACCTTGCTAGCAATGAGGGAAGGATAAACCAACATTGGGAGGAAAATTGCAGACAGTATGGATGCAGAAAACGCAACAGAGCTCTGACAGTTGATCAGGGTTTTTCCAGCTGTGCGGGAAATTTGGACCGTGTCAGGTGTTGAGAAGAAGCTCACTTGTAAAGGTGACAAGGTTGACAACGACGCGAATAAGGCTTGGGGATATTTCTTTGGGCAGATATGGGAACCCAAGGACTCCCCTACCTTTAGGGTTCCCTCTCCCACCTCCTCGACGCCACCACAGTCCTTCCTCGTCTGGGTTAAGAAGGAGCTCGTCCAGAAGAACCTCTTCTCAGCCTCAGATTGTTTTCCTGTTTCATCAGAGGATGATTTATCTCAGTCAGCTCTGCAGGTTTGCCTGAGATTTCCTCCTTGGAACTCTTTATCAAATCTTTTGTTCTCTCATGTCGCTGAGATCTACAACATGTCGGAGAAGGGAAGAGGTTGTGGGAAAGGTACGGGAGGAGGTAATCGAGGAGGCCCATGATAACAGCAACAACCTCAACAACAGATGCATCCACCTCCTTATAGCTATGGTTTCCAGCCTCAGATGATTCCTCCTCCACGGGCTGGTTTTGGACCTTTTCCTCCTTACCAATTCCCTCCTCAGTGGCAACAATGTGGTGGTGGTTTCCCTCCTCAACAGATCTACCCCAACCAATTCTCTAGGCCATGGCAGCAGCCTGGGATGGCCTCAGTTCCTTGGCCACAACAGCAACAACATCAAGTTACTCAGAAGCAGTCTGGGGACAATAACAACCAGCAAGGGAAATCTCAGAGGAAACAATCCAAGGACAAGGAGGTCATCAAATCTGTAGGAGTTGATGGAAAATCTCGGGATGGAGGATCTATTGTCTCCATTGGTTCTGGATCCACAACTACTGGAAAAGCTGATCAGTATGCTGAGGTGATCTTCATAACTATGGTGAACCAGGACACCACAAGACTGCTTGTTCTCTACCGAAATCTTGTTCATTTGTGGTTCTCTCGCACATGAGGTGGATGCCTGCCCAGTCAAAAAACAGCCTCAGCAACTGGCCCAGTTTGTTGGGAGTGTTGCCTCTAGGCTTGGTTTTTATCACATTGAATTGCCCTTCCAAACCACTGCTAACCCTACTCCTGCTCACCACTACATTGCTCTGGTTTACATTGATCATGGAGAGGTGACTAAAGAGGAGCTCTATCAAGGGCTGGCAAAGATCTACAGAACTAACTGGCCTTGGCAGATTAGGATGCTAGATGAGTGGAATTACCTTTTCAAGTTCCCTCCACATCTCAATGTTGAAGAAATTGCTGGTTATCCAAGTTTTGGCCGGTTTGCCTAAAGAAGGAGTGTTTGTCAAAGTTCATGTTTGGAGTGGTGTCATGGACTACTATGCTGATTTGGAGGAGGTTTGGCTTCAGATCAGAGGTTTAAACCAGGAATGGTGCAAGTGGCCCACTCTCATGCAGTTTGTAACTGCTTTTGGCATTATAGTTGATGTTGATTGGTATGGTATGTTCAAAACCTTCTATGAGATTGTGAGGGTCAAGATCAAGTGTAGGGATCATAACATACTCCCTGCTTCCAGAATCTTTGAGGTCCAAGGAGTGCTCTTCCAAATCATATTTGTTGTTGAAGGCCCAACAAATGTGGTCAATCTTGAGTATAATGAAAACAACCTCCATCCACCTCACCCTGATCCCGATGACAATGCTGATGAGAAAGATTTAGAAGAAGGAAATCTGAAATATAATGATGTTATGGACACTAGGAATCATGCTTCTACCAATGCTGGTCAAACCTCTGCTGGAGGATCCTGCACTAACCTTGGTGCACCTCCTGCTGACAAGCAAAAGAACATCTCTGCCCTGTCTGAAAAAGTCCAAGAAGTAGCCCAGTTTTACATGAACTAAATAAGTGGTGCTTCACCTGGGCCTAGCAAGCTTAGACCCATCCCTGAGCCAGTGTCTGCAAATGATAAGGTCCTTGAATGGATTAGCCACATGTGTATCAATTTGCTTCAGGACATGGAGTTGTGTCATGAAGAAGATATCTTCTATGATAGTCAGATACAAGAGCTTTCTCAAATGGAGCTGACTAGCCAAACTGATATTGTCTCTCAACCAAAACAAATCAAGAAATGGGGTCCTGTTGCTGGTACAAGAAAAAGCTCTAGGCTGATTCATACTGAAGGGAAAATTGTCATGCAACTAGCTCAAGAACTAGCACAGAAGAAGACCCTGGAGAAAGTTGTGCCTGCTAGTTCAAAAGTTTCAGGTATATCTAACTCAAACCCTTTTGATGCTATTTCCCCTTATAAATTTCTTGATATTGCCAATATTGTGGGTATTGAAATATCTCTTGTAGATAAGAATTTTATTTCACCTGATGTAGTTAAACAAGCAGTTACCAATACTACTTCTATTTTTCACATGGAGGGTGCTAGTTATGATGAAAACTTCCCTGATGCTTTAGGTTGGTCTAGCATCAAGAAAAAAACTAGGCGGGGCAAGCACCCCATGAAAGATGGGTTCCAATGATTCTTTGCTTTTGGAACCTGATGACCCACAAGTATAGGGGATCGCAACAGTCTTCGAGGGAAGTATTACCCAATTTATTGATTCGACACAAGGGGAGACAAAGAATACTTGTAAGCCTTAACAGCGGAGTTGTCAATTCAGTGCACACTGGAAACGGACTTGCTCGCAAGAGTTTATCGATAGTAACGGTTTTATAGCGATGGAAATATTGAAATAACGAGCAGCGAGTGAAATAAAGACAGCGGTAGTGATTATAGTAAACAAGCAGGATTAAAATACTGTAGGCACGGGGACGGATTTAATGGGCGTTGCATGGATGAGAGAAACTCATGTAACAATCAAAGCATGGGCATTTGCGAGATAATAATAAAACGGTATCCAAGTACTAATCAATCAATAGGCATGTGTTCCATATTTAGTCGTACGTGCTCGCAATGAGAAACTTGCACAACATCTTTTGTCCTACCAGCCGGTGGCAGCCGGGCCTCTAGGGAAACTACTGGATATTAAGGTACTCCTTTTAATAGAGTACCGGAGCAAAGCATTAACACTCTGTGAATACATGTGATCCTCACATCGCTACCATCCCCTCCGGTTGTCCCGATTCTTGTCACTTCGGGGCCATTGGTTCCGGACAGCGACATGTGTATACAACTTGCAGGTAAGATCATAAACAACGAATATCTTCATGAATCAATAACATGTTCAGATCTGAGATCATGGCACTCGGGCCCTAGTGACAAGCATTAAGCATAACAAGTTGCAACAATATCATAAAAGTGACATCTACGGATACTAGGCACTATGCCCTAACAATCTTATGACTATTACATGACCAATCTCATCCAATCCCTACCATCCCCTTCAGCCTACAGCGGGGGAATTACTCACACATGGATGGGGGAAACATGGCTGGTCGATGGAGAGGCGTTGGCGGTGATGGCGGTGAAGATCTCCTCCAATTCCCCGTCCCGCGGAGTGCCGGAACGGAGACTTCTGGCTCCCGCGACGGAGTTTCGCGATGTGGCGGCTCTCTGGAGGGTTTCTGGCGATTTCGACTTCTCCCCGTGCGTTTTCAGGTCGAACCCAATAAGTAGTCCGAAGGGGGGCGTCGGAGGCCGGCCGAGGGGGCCACACCACATGGCCGTGCGGGCCCCCCCTGGGCCGCGCCGCCATATGGTGTGGGGCCCTCGGGCCTCCACCTCTCTTGCCCTTCTGGCTCCGTCCATATTCTGGTAAAATAGGGCCTTCTGCATAAATTCCGAGGATTTTCCCGAAAGTTGGATTTACGCACAAAAACGAGACACCAGGGCAGTTCTGCTGAAAACAGCGTTAGTCCGTGTTAGTTGTATCCAAAATACACAAATTAGAGGCAAAACAATAGCAAAAGTGTTCGGGAAAGTAGATACGTTTTGGACGTATCAACTCCCCCCAAGCTTAGCTTATTGCTTGTCCTCAAGCAATTCGATTAACAACTGAGCGATAAAAGAACTTTCACGAACACATTTGCTCATATGATGTATATATTCTCATGCTATGGCTAATACTTAAACAGTTCATAATGAGATACATGCAAATAAGATCATCCAACAGCTATGTCAATCATGGAGAAGTACCAACAATTAATAATAAGCACCATGAATCATGTATATAAGCAGGATTGCAATGTTCATAAGAGAATATGATAAAGTGGTATCTCGCTTGCTCGTATTTGATCGGCAAAACATAAATGCTTGAGGCACCTCTTGAGTTCATAGAAAGACTAGAAGTAGTGATTGTCAAAGATAAAAGCATCAAAGTTATACCACAATCAATCATATTTTGAGACAAGCATATTATACTAAGAATGACAGTCGTGCTCTCAAGATAGTGCTCAAAGAAAGAATGGAGACACAACATAAAAGTAAAAGATTGACCCTTCGCGAGAGGGAAGCGAGGGATTAACATGCGCTAGAGCTTTTCATTTGTAAAGCGAGGAGTAAAATTATTTTGAGAGGTGTTTGTTGTTGTCAACGAATGGTAATGGGTACACTAACTACCTCATCAACCGGACTCCCAAGAGCGGCTCCCATTTTATTTATTTTTGGTTGGCACTCCTTCCAACCTTTCTCACACAAACCATGGCTAACCGAATCCTCGGGTGCACGCTCAACAATCACATACCATGAAGGAGTGCCTTTTTATTTAAGTTTTATTATGATGATGACACTCCCCCCAACCTTTGCTTACACAAGCCATGGCTAACCGAATCCTTCGGGTGCCGTCCAACAATCACAAACCATGGAGGAGTGTCTATTTAAATTAATTAATTCGGGACTGGGAATCCCATTGCCGGCTCTTTTTGCAAAATTATTGGATAAGCGGATGTGCCACTAGTCCATATGAGAGTCCGTCAAAAGTAAATGACAAGGTTGAAAGCTAAACACCACATACTTCCTCATGAGCTATGAAACATTAACACAAATTGAGAAGCATTTTGAAGGTTTTAAAGGTAGCGCATGAGAATTTACTTGGAATGGTTTGAAATGCCATGCATAGGTATTTATGGTGGACACTTTGGAACAACTTGGTTTTCAGGTGTTTGGAAGCACGAGCGGCGATACCGCTCAGTACAAGTGAAGGCTAGCAAAAGACTAGGGAGCGACAAATCAAGAGAGCAGTAACTGTCATAATCATGCTTGCGGCAAAATAAATTAACGGAGGCATAAAAGTGATACAATAACTCTGAAGCAATATAAATCATCGAGGCTTAATTGACTTTTTGTTCAGTCATATGCATGCGTGAGCATGTGCCAAGTCGATATAAATGAATTATTCGGAGGAGGATACCACAATGTCATACTTACTTATGAATAAAACAATGCAAGCGAACATCCATGACATGCTACTCATATTAATAAATTGGAGCTAAACATGAGAGATCATGAACTACTAGACTTTCTCAAATAACATATACCTCACATGAACCAACTAAGCATGCTCATATGGATGAGTATATGTACAAAAATGAAAGCAAATAGAGTTCATACCAGCCTCTCACCACAATCAGATTGTCGTAGATCGTCATTATTGCCTTTTCACTTGTGTAGCTTGGATAATATGAAATGAAAACCACGCTCCAGCCACCGAAGACCATTGAACTCATGATGAACTTTACAAACCAAAGAAGAACAGCAAATATTTTTGGTGTTTTCGAATTGGAAACAAGAACGAAAGAAAACAAGCAAACAAAGCAAAATCTTTTTGGGTTTTCTCATAGCAAACTAACGATAGCAAATAAAGTAAACTAAGAGCAAGGAACCAAATAAACAAATGGTGAAGAGAAACAACAGAAATATTTTTGGTCTTTTTGTGTTTTAGGAAAGAAACAAAGTGAAAACAAAAGAATGCAAACTAACAGAAACACAGAAAAGCAGGATGACGGAAATCTGCCAAATCCTGACAGCAGTACAGAAATCGAAATTAACAAAAATCTTCCATTGCTCAGACCAAAAAGTGTTCAACTAATGAAAGTTAGATAACAACCTGGGGAACGTGCTCAAAAATTGGCAACTCAAAATAACGTTCTGGCTGTGCGTACGAATATTTTTGGTAACAGCCCAGAATATGTTTTTGGACAGCACTTCCCCAAATATCATCTCCCTCTCATTAGAAAACCACTCTAGAGACTAAACAAGTATGTACAAGTATCCAGCAACCATAATGTGCAAAGAATGAGTGATGCCGGTATACCTCCCCCCAAGCTTAGGCTTTTGACTCTTCTTGATCATATATCATCCTCCTCTCTTGACCCTTGAAAACTTCCTTCACACCAAACTTCTCATAAACTTCATTAGAGGGGTTAGTACTCAAAAAACTTTAATCCACATTGGCCCTGTAGTGACACATTGCAAGAACTCAATAAAACATTAGCTACAGCTCTCCACGTCTAGAAAGCCTCACTTAAAGTCCACAAGAGACAATGCAAAAAAAAACAGAGACAGAATCTGCCAAAACAGAACAGCCAGTAAAGACGAATTTTAAAATGGTACTTCCGTTGCTCAAATCAGAAAACTCAAAACTAATGAAAGTTGCGTACATATCTGAGGATCACGCACGTAAATTGGCAGATTTTTCTGAGTTACCTACAGATAAATATGCCCAGATTCGTGACAGATAGAAATCTGTTTCTGCGCAGAAATCCAAATCTAGCATCAACCTTCTACTAGAGACTTTACTTGGCACAACAATGCAATAAAATAAAGATAAGGAGAGGTTGCTACAGTAGTAAAACAAATGGAGGGAGAAAGAAAGAAAGAAAGAAATGTTGTTTAGCTCTCTTATGCATTAAAATATACTTGTTAACAAGGTTGATCAAGTCTTGCTACCAAATAAATTTTATATGACATAAGAAGAAATAAACCTCAAATCAATCATGTTACCTTATATTGAATTGATATGGATCCAATCACAAGAGTTTGATATTCTTCTTTAGGCTCATATATAGGACAATCAATGGATCCCACTTTGATAGTTTTCACATTAAAAATTGTATTGACTCCACATACTTTATCAATCCTCTTGGGAAAATAGACGAGTGTGTTCCTTATCATCAACATTGAAAGTAACCATGCCTTTATTGCAATCAATAACAGCCCCTGCAGTATTAAGAAAGGGTCTTCCAAGAATAATGGACATATTATCATCTTCAGGCATTTCCAACACAACAAAATCAGTTAATATCAAGCAATGTTGAGTAACTTGCACAGGAACATTTTCACATAAACCAACAGGAATAGCAGTAGATTTATCAGCCATTTGCAAAGATATATCAGTTGGTATCAACTTATCTAAATCAAGTCTCTTATAAAGAGAAAAAGGCATTACACTAACACCTGCTCCCAAATCACATAGAGCGAGTTCTAACATAATTATTCTTGATGGAACAAGGAATAGTCGGTATACCTGGGTCTCCAAGCTTCTTTGGAATCTTACCATTGAAGGAGTAATTAGCGAGCATAGTGGAAATTTCCTCATTGGGGACTTTCCTTTTGTTAGTAACAATATCTTTCATATACTTTGAATAAGGAGGCAATTTAATAGCATCAGTCAAAGGGATTTGCAAAAATAAAGGTTTCATCCAATCACAAAATTTATTATAATGTTCCTCCTCCTTTGATTTTAGTTTCTTAGCAGGGAAAAGGCATTTGCTTTTGAACCCAAGGTTCTCTTTCATTACCATGTTTCTCAGTAATAAAATCTTCTTTAGTGTACTTTTTATTTTTAGCATGCTTTTCGAGTTATTTTTCAATTTCTTCTTTATCAGGAGTATCATTCTTATCATTATCTTCCTCATGTTCATTACCACTTTCGGTTTCAGCATCGAAATAGAAATACTATTAGGATCATTAACGAGGTTCGGAGGATTCTACAACATTCTTATGTTTCTTTTTCTTTTTCTTAGATGGAGCACTAGTTTTAGTTAGTTGAGAATCTTGTTCAACTCTTTTGGGATGCCCTTCAGGATATAGAGGATCCTGGGTAGAAACACCACCTCTAGTTGTTACTTCATAAGCATGTTTTTCTTTAGAATTATTTCCCAACAAGTCGTTTTGCACTTTAGTAAGTTGATCAATTTGAGTTTGAACCATTTGAAAATGTTTAACAAGTATCTTAACATCATTGGAGGTTCTCTCCACAATACCATGCAATTCACTAATAGCTCGGGAATTTTCCATTAAATGATTCTCTACTCTCATATTAAAGTTTTCTTGCTTAACAATATAATTATCAAATTCATCTAAGCATTGAGCAGGAGATTTTGAATACGGAATATCTTCCCTAGTAAAGCGTTGAAGAGAGTGTACCTCTATTATGGATGAAGGGGGAGTTATCTCACATAAATCTTCTATAGGAGGTAAATTCTTCACATCTTTAGGTTTAATACCCTTCTCTTTAAGAGACTTCTTGGCTTCTCTCATATCTTCATCATTTAATTTAATCATACCCCTCTTCTTCACTATCGGTGTCGGGGTTGGTTCAGGTGTAGACCAATCATCATGATTCCGGCCTATTTTAGCCAATAATTCTTCAGCGTCGTCTGGAGTTCTTTTCTGAAAACACAACCAGCACAACTATCCAGGTATGCCCTAGACTCAATGGTTAGTCCACTATAAAATATATCAAGTAAATCATGCTTTTCCAAATCATGGTCAGGCTGAGCTCTAATAAGAGAGCAAAATCTCGCCCAAGCCTCAGGCAATTTCTCTCCATCTTCCTGGTCAAAATTATAAATTCTTTGCAAAGCAGCATGTTGAGCACTAGCAGGAAAGTATTTACGGAAGAAAACATTAAGCAATTCTTTTGTACTTTTAATAGAACCAGGAGGCAAATTATTATACCAAGTTTTAGCATCATCCTTTAATGAGAAAGGAAAAATTTTAGCGACAAAATAAGTACGCATCTTAATATCATCAGAAAACAAGCCACTAAGAGTAGATAACTCAGTCATGTGTTCAACAACGACTTTCTTTTTCAGTACCACAAAAGGGTGTTTTCTCAACAATAGCTATATGAGATAGATCAAGAGAAAAATCATAATCTTTATCCCTAATGTTTATAGGAGATGTGGCAAATTTAGGATCGGGAGATAGTTTATATCTAACGGCATGTTACGCAAGCAACTTTTTAATTTTTCTTGCATCGGTAGTAGCATTGCATTTTTCAATAAAATCATCATCAAGCTCTACATAATCTTCATCAAGATCATCACTAGAATATTCAACGGACTCGGGTGAATTAACGGGTGTAGCAGCATTTTCATTAGGAGTTTCGGTATTTTCAATTTGTCTAGACTTAGCAATTGTAGCATCTAGAAAAGATCCTAACGAACCATCATTATCAAGCACGAGCAGAAGCATCATCACAATTATGAGAGGAATTTTCAGATTCAGCAGAAGTACCGAGCATTTGAAGTTTGTGGTGGTGAAACAAGTTTACTTATCACGGATGGTGAATCAAGAGCAGCGAGAGGTACTAAGAGTTGTACCTTTTCTTGTAGTGGATGGTAATATGGCGATCTTAGTATCGCGAGGTTTACCCATGATGGAGAATTTGCAGCGAACAATATCAATCCAAGTGAACTTCCAAATAAAGCTATGCTCCCCGGCAACGGCGCCAGAAAATAGTCTTGATGACCCACAAGTATAGGGGATCACAACAGTCTTCGAGGGAAGTATTACCCAATTTATTGATTCGACACAAGGGGAGACAAAGAATACTTGTAAGCCTTAACAGCGGAGTTGTCAATTCAGCTGCACCTGGAAACAGACTTGCTCGCAAGAGTTTATCGATAGTAACGGTTTTATAGCAGTGGAAATATTGAAATAACAGCAGCGGTGAAATAAAGACAAGCAGTAGTGATTATAGTAAATAGCAGGATTAAAATACGTAGGCACAGTGGACGGATTTAATGGGCGTTGCATGGATGAGAGAAACTCATGTAACAATCAAAGCATGGGCATTTGCGAGATAATAATAAAACGGTATCCAAGTACTAATCAATCAATAGGCATGTGTTCCATATTTAGTCGTACGTGCTCGTAATGAGAAACTTGCACAACATCTTTTGTCCTACCAGCTAGGTGGCAGCCGGGCCTCTAGGGAAACTACTTGGATATTAAGGTACTCCTTTTAATAGAGTACCGGAGCAAAGCATTAACACTCCGTGAACACATGTGATCCTCACATCGCTACCATCCCCTCCGGTTGTCCCGATTCTTGTCACTTCGGGGCCATTGGTTCCGGACAGCGACATGTGTATACAACTTGCGAGGTAAGATCATAAACAACGAATATCTTCATGAATCAATAACATGTTCAGATCTGAGATCATGGCACTCGGGCCCTAGTGACAAGCATTAAGCATAACAAGTTGCAACAATATCATAAAAGTGACATCTACGGATACTAGGCACTATGCCCTAACAATCTTATGACTATTACATGACCAATCTCATCCAATCCCTACCATCCCCTTCAGCCCACAGCGGGGGAATTACTCACACATGGATGGGGGAAACATGGCTGGTCAATGGAGAGGCGTTGGCGGTGATGGCGGTGAATATCTCCTCCAATTCCCCGTCCCGGCGGAGTGCCAGAACGGAGACTTCTGGCTCCCGCGACGGAGTTTCGCGATGTGGCGGCTCTCTGGAGGGTTTCTGGCGATTTCGACTTCTCCCCGTGCGTTTTCAGGTCGAACCCAATAAGTAGTCCGAAGGGGGGCGTCGGAGGCCGGCCGAGGGGCCACACCACATGGCCGCGCCGGCCCCCACGGGCCGCGCCGCCATATGGTGTGGGGCCCTCGGGCCTCCACCTCTCTTGCCCTTCTGGCTCCGTCCATATTCTGGTAAAATAGGGCCTTCTGCATAAATTCCGAGGATTTTCCCGAAAGTTGGATTTCTGCACAAAAACGAGACACCAGGGCAGTTCTGCTGAAAACAGCGTTAGTCCGTGTTAGTTGTATCCAAAATACACAAATTAGAGGAAAAACAATAGCAAAAGTGTTCGGGAAAGTAGATACGTTTTGGACGTATCAGAACCCCAGGGGAATTCAAGCCCCAGGTAGAAAAGGTGCTTTAATTGACTTATTCCAAAAGAATATGCCTAATGTAGTTGGTTTCCAAGAAACCAAAAAGGAAACTATTTCTGATAACTATCTGAATTCCTTAGTTGGTAATAGAATGTTTTCTTGGACATCTTTACCAGCCATTGGCTCTGCTGGAGGCATATGTGTTGGTGTAGACATTGATGTCTTTGATATTATTAGCTGGGAAGTTAGAACCTTTTCAATTTTAGTTGTTATGAAAGATAAAACTTGTGGTCTTATCTTTAGGGTTGTTACAGTGTATGGATCCTCTTATGAGGAAAAAAAGAGGCTTTTATCTCTGAATTACATATCCTCTATTTAGATTATCAAGGTCACCCTATTATGTGAGGTGACTTTAATTCAGTTAGATACCAGGGTGATAAGAGAAATGGTATCATTGATCATAGATGGAGTGATAAGTTTAGTGTCTGGGTGGAGATATGGAGTCTCATGGAAGTTAAACTAGGTAACAGATAATTTACTTGGGGTAATAACCAGGAAAATCTGATCATGTCCAACATTGATAGAGTTTTCTGTAATGTTGAACTTGATCAAAATTTCCCTCTAGCGTCTATTAGAGCTCTTCCCAGTATGGGTAGTGACCACACACCAATTCTCTGGGAATCTGGTTGTAGTTCTACACCCAGAGCCCCCCTTTATAGATTTGAGAAGTGGTGGCTCACGAGGGAAGAATTTAAAACTCTTGCCAGACAAATTTGGGCCCTACCAGCTAGGGGAGGCTCCTCAATTGATATCTGGAAGTAAAAAACTAGGAGGTTTAGGAATCCAAAGGTTGGAGAAAAAATATAGAATCTGAACTTACGAATTTAAAGAAAGACCTGATGGAAGAGTATGATACCTTAGATATTAAATCTGAAACTGAGGAGTTGTCTCCTGCAGAACATCTTAGGTTGAAAGATATTTATGTTGAAATGCATAACCTTTGGCTGAAGGAGGAAGTAAAAGCCAAACAAAGATCTAGAGACAGAGATATTAAAGAAGGTGATAGGAACACAGCTTATTTTCATTCTGTTGCTAACCAGAGGAGAAGGAAAATTCTAATTCAGTCCCTGGATGGGCCTGATGAACCTATCACATATGAGGCAGACATGCTTTATCTATCTACATCTTTTTTATAAAAAACCTTTTAAAAGAGAGGAACCCTCTGGATGTAGGCTAGCTGATAAGTTCTTTTCCACCGATGAGTGTATTTTTGAAACTCAAAACAGAGAATTAGAAGCTCCTTTTACTGAGGAGGAGGTCAAAAAGTCTATTTTTGTCTCCTACTCAGATGGAGCCCCTGGCCCTGATGGGTTCATTTAATTTTTTATCAGCATTTCTGGGACATGTTGAAGGATGATCTCATGGCTATGTTTAAATATTTTCATGAAGGAAAACTTGATACTTTTAGATTGAATTTTGATATTTTAACCTTGATCCCAAAGGAACCTGATGCTAGTAACATGAAGAAATTCAGACCTATTAGCCTTTTGAATTGTTGTTTTAAGATCTTTACAAAAGTCCTGACTAATAGGCTTGCTCTCATAATGGGCATCATCACTTCCATAAATCAATCTGCCTTCATCAAAGGCAAATTCATCTTGGAGAGTGTGGTTACTGCCCATGAAGTCCTACATTCCATATTTCATGAGAAAAAAGAGGGGCTTGTTTTTAAATTAGATTATGAAAAAGCCTTTTATAAAGTTGATGTTGTTTTTCTTTTGGACATCCTCCAGAAAAGAAGCTTTTGTCCCAAAATTATACCTAGATCAAAGCCATTACCACAAATGGCTCTGTTGAAGTCAAACTCAATAATGCTATTGAATTTTTTTTGTAACTGGTAAAGGGCTTAGACAGGGAGATCCTCTCTCTCCCTTCTATTCAATTTAGTAGTGGATGTTTTTACTAGAATGCTAATTAAAGCTTCCAATGCAAACCTCATTCGAGGTCTCTGCTCCAATCTCTGCCCTGGAGGGATTATTTGCCTCCAATATGCAGATGATACCATCCTCTTCTCTGAGAAAGACCTAGTTTTAGCATCAAACCTTAAGATGGTGCTATCTTGTTTTGAACAAGTTTTAGGGATGAGAATAAGCTATGACAAGAGTGAACTTATACCTCTCTGTATTGTAGAAGAGGAGGTAAAAACATATATTAACATCATTGGGTGCACTCTAGGCAAATTCCCCATTAAATATTTAGGTATTGCATTATAATAAGCTCAGAAGGGAGGACATCCAACTTCTTATAGATAAATTTTGAAGAGAATTGCTGGATGAAGGGGTAAATTACTTTCTTATGCTGCTAGATTGACTCTCATATCTTGTCTTGCTAGCATCCCTGTCTATCTGCTTTCTTTTTTCAAATTCCCCAAGTGGCTCTGGACCTCATTAACACTCAGATGGCCAACTGCTTGTGGAATGATTTTGAGGGACATAGAAAGCTCCATCTAGCAAATTGGAAGTTGGTTTGTAAAAAAGGCTTTTGGTGATCTAGGTATCCCAGACCTAGCCAATGTCAACCTCTACATTCTGGGTTCCTGGATAAAAAGATACTCTAAGGATGATGGGAAGCTCTAGAAAACTATAGTAGATGCTAAGTATAGTACACATAACCCCAACATATTCTGTAGCTCTACATCAGGGGTCTCCCAATTCTGGAAGGGTGTGATGTGGGCTGCAGAAAGTGTCAAATTTGGATATACATGAAAAGTTGGGGATGGGAGCAAAATTAGGTTTTGGGAAGATACTTGGTTTGGTACCTCCCCTTTAGCTGTTCTGTTCTTTGAACTCTTTGTAGTTTGTAATGAACAAAACAGAACCATTGCCCAGGTCTGGGATGGTTCTACCCTCATGCTCTCCTTTAGGAGAAACTTCCCTCCCGCCCTTATGCAACAATGGCAAGAGTTAGAAGAGATTGTTTCTAGTATGAAATGATGGTGACTCTTTAATATGGCAATATGAATCATCTAGTGAATATTCAACTAGCTCTCTATATGCCATTATTAATTTTGGAGGTGTTACCCCCATTCATATGCCTGTTGTTTGGGATCTTGTTATACCTCCTAGAGTTCATATTTTCCTATGGCTTCTATCTCACAACAAACTCATGGCCAGAGATAACCTGCTAAAAAGGAAAATGAATAAGCTTGTGTGTTGCATCTTCTGCTTGGAGGATGAAAGCATTGATCATCTTTTTTTCAAGTGCATTGTGGCTAAGAAAGTTTGGCACTTTATTTCTAGTTTCTTCAACATTCAGATTGGACAAGACTATTTGTCCATTGCTAGATTCTGGGTTGCAAATAAAAATCACCTAGTTCTAAACTCTCTTTGTGTTGCCACTCTTTGGTGCATTTGGAAATTCCGTAATGAGATGATCTTTAATAGAAAACCTTGGATCAATTTGCACTAGATTCTACGGATGATCCTCCTTTCGATCATGAGATGGATGATTATTTTCATGGAACCGGTGCTTCCCCTCATCGACCGCTTCTGCGAGCATGCATTGAACGAACTGTCGACGAACTTTAGGATCGTGGGTTGCTGAATGAAGCCCGTCCTCGCCAGGATTCCTGCCCATCTCCTCCAAATGCCAAGAAGAAGGCGCTGCCTGGCACATGGAATACTCCTACATTGACTTTGGAGGCGTCATCCTGTATCTCCCCTGCGATCGCAGAAGTCTGAAGCCCTTTCTTTCCTGAAGTCGGTTTTGGCGTCGCTGGGCTGAGGGTTTTGGAGAACCCTGGGGAAACTCTGAGAGAAAACGTTATCTAGCTTTGCTTTGTCTCTTGTTGTTCATGTTTAAAAGTAGCTAAAGACCTCTTAGGCTTTTGTTTTCGTTACTGTTGAACATCGGGCCAGTTGTTTGGTTCCGTTGTTGTTATCAATGGAACCGGGGAGGTCCTCCCTGTTGATCTAAAAAAAAAGAACTTTGTGAGCACAAAAGAACGAAACATGAGAAAGCTTTATACAACCATTATTGTCACCATCGCCAAGACTAACAGAAGAATTATTCTTATCCTACAACCACAATACTGCAACATTGTGTTCATTGATCCCAAAACAGGAAGAATTAAGATGGGGCTTATAAATAAATTAATCAATTACTGCTAGCTAGCTTCTTCCTTGCAGAAGAGAATAGGACTAGCTGAGCTTAATTCTGTTCCATACACTGATCTCTCTTAGAAGTTTCAGAAACTATATAACAACCCTATGCCTCCCTATGTCGTTCGGGCCTCCTAAAAAACAAGTACCTATCTCAGAAAACTTTAGCTGAAGTTGAAAGTAAGCCTACTGGTTCACCTTTCTGGAAAGGGCTAATGAAAGTTAAAGGGGAATTTTTAGCAGAGGAAAAATTGAAGTAGGGTCCGGAGAAGGAGTTCGATTCTGGGAAGACAGATGGTTAGGTGAGCACCCCTTGCATCTCAGTATCCCCAACTATATAACATAGTCCATCGTAAGCATGATACTGTGGCAAATGTTATGAGTTCAACTCCGTTAAATACAGATTTTCGGAGAAGGCTGATTGGTGATAAATGGGATCAATGGATGCATTTATGCCATAGATTAATGGTGATAACTCTAAATGATGATCAAGATAAGTTCGTTTGGGGACTAACATATTCAGGGCAACTCACCATCAAATCTATGTATGGAGACATGCAAAATGGGCATATCATATACCTTCGTAAATATCTTTGGAAACTAAAACTCCCACTTCAAATTAAGATCTTTATGTGGTTTCTTAGCAAAAAAAAGTCCTTTTGACTCGTGATAATCTAGCAAAGAGGAATTGGAATGGAAATACATTATGCTCTTTCCGTGATGCCGAGTAATTAGTGGAACATTTGTTTATTTATTGTCCTTTTGCTAGATTTATTTGGCGGGTGATTTTTGCTGCATATAATATTCCACCTCCATCCAATATCACAAATGTGTTCCAGAATTGGCTTAATGGAACTGACAAATCTGATAAAGTTAGGATTCGCATTGACGTTTCGGCTTTATGTTGGTCAATATGGAATTGCAGAAATGACATTGTTTTTAACAAAAAAGATTCCACTAATTTCTTGCAGGTTATTCACACTATGGTACACTGGATCCAGCTATGGCGCTTCTTGCTCCCGGAGGACTAGCGGGAGTTCATGGTTTCTGGATGCAACCGCCTTCGAATGATTGCTCAGGATATTTTCTACCAGGCTACTTGGCGGCCTATTAAGAGATTACAGGATGCTTAGGTTGCTTAGCAGATTTCCTTTTTTTGATGGTTGATATTTGTATCGATCCTCGTTGATCTTTAAATTGTAAACTTTGAATATTCAGTTTTTTAAATAAAAGGCTATGTGCATCAACCGATGCAGAGGCCCGGGTGAATCCCATTTCGAAAAAAATGTCGTTCGGGCCTCCAAAGTCCAAGCCATTTTGTTCCATGAATCATACTTTTTCGGCTGGTAAACAGATGACACCTTGGACATGTAAACAATTCTTATATGTGTGTTCGGTCGTTATTTGTCGCATGGATATGCTTTAAATATTGAAAAATTGGTATGTTATAACTTTCTTCATTGCAACTCTAGTTTCATTCTCTTGCATGAGTAAACTGAATATTTTTATGTAATATGCTGCAAATATATTAGTTATCTAACAGTATTAGTTTCACATGCATTGCAGGACGCCATCTATTCACGAACAGAGAGAATATCTCACAGGTGAGTATTGTGACCCAAACCATGGACTCCAAAAACATTTCTGAATCTCATGCACCAACTGGTTTAAAACCTCAAAGCATATACGAATCGGAGGGAAGTAGTAATAATGGAGATTTTACTTAAGGAGGAAGGTATATAGCATCAGCTGTGTACGTGGAAAGGTGACGTGGACAGCACCTACCTAAGTTCCCCTTATCCTATCCTATCCCATACATCAGAAGCCAACATTGCAGCTCAGTTGGTAATGTGCTGACAGCACTATTAGTATGTTGCTGGCTTGCTGCAGATGCCAAACCTCTTCTAGCTACTGTACAGCAGTACAGCACGGCACCGTTGCCTCCCATGGGCATTATGCACTGGCCGCTTGATCGGACTGACCATCGGCTTGCACGGTTTGGATCAATGACATTTCTTTGCAATAGTTTTCTACAAGGCCGCGTACGGTTCCTCTCTTACATCGATCGATCTTCAGCTTCCATGTTATGTTAGTACCTGATCTGACGGTCCACAATGGAACAGTTCTTCAGACTTTGCTGGATAATAAAGGCTGGCGACTTTGTTGAGAATAATACAAGGTTGATGATGTGCATTCCCGAAGTGCATGAGCATGGCCAGTAGAAGCAGAGATGGGCAAAGATGGCCTTTTGGTCCCTCGAAAGCCAAGCCAAGCTACCTGTACCTTGTCTCTGATAGTAGTAGAAGAGAGGACAATTGCTCAGGTATCAGGTACGAACACAACTTGGCTATACCACAATCCTTAATTACCAGTGAATACTGGTGCATGTAACAAATGCTAGAAAGGTTATAGATCTGCATGCATTGTTCAGCTTCAGAAACAAACATCAAAACAACCAAACAGAACTCTAAAGATGTACTCATGTACATACATATATTTATTTGGTTCATCAGATAGAGTTAGCCATGGCTTGATTTCAGAGTGCTAAACAGGAAGGGCATGCTGGTGCTAGCTACCTCCATCATTCTGTATTAGAAACTAGAAATCTCTCTTCGGGAACAACATGGACCTCCATTGTAATCGCCTTCTTCATCGGATGCACATGTCACCATAACACAGGCCAGTCTCGCGAACTCGCCCTGACCAGCAACAACCATCCATCTGAATGATGCGTTGCCTTTCCTGTAAGGCATCCTTGTTTTCCATTCCTTCCCCATTGACCGGAGAATCATTGTTCGACTTTTAGTTGGAAGATGTACGGCTTTAGCATACTTTTGACCAAATTCCTGGTATTATAGAAAAAACAAGTTAGAATGGTGGCTTGATAAATTATGTTGGTAAAATAAGAAAACTTCTCCGTGCAGGTAATCATAGCATAGATATCCGGTTCAAGAAAATAGCATTTGCATGATGCAGCTGCAAGCGTAACTTCAAAAGAAATATACTGTGTTGATAACTTGATATCAACAGTAAACTGGAGACACTTGATAATAAAATCATGCTACTTCCACAAGGATAGGGTAAGAAGTCAAGAGTACAGGTGATTGAGAATCTATTTTTTTTTAATAATACTCTACATGGACTATCCAATCCTACCCTCCCAAATAATAAACCCACAACGAAAACAAAAGGGAAAAAATGTTTAAGAGCCCACGAAAAACTGTTACTACCTGCAGAAACTCACATCCTTTTATCGGCATCACTTAATTTAGTAGTGTTCAGTGGCAGATCAACATCATGGTTTTGTATTACTCCCTCCGATCCATAATATGTGTCGGGGGTTTTAGTTCAAATTTTATCCATAATAAGTGTCGGAGTTTTATTCCAGATTTGTGCAATCGGAGGGAGTAGTACAAATTGAAGATCTTAAAAGAGACGAGCTTACAAATTGGCGGTGCTGAACGCTGCCGTCTTTTCTGAAGCTCCCCTTGATTATTCCTACATACAGCGGATACTTTGATAGGCTAGCTTTCACTCTCTGATCAACTATATCCTTCTGCAATGTAGTTAACTTGGTAAACCGTGGTAAAGAGAAAGGACAATGCTTAGAGGGACCACGACCGCCCTTTCCATTTGGACATCCATGAGAAACACCATATATGCTTAGAGGGACCACGACTTACAAATGACCCGGATGATATTATATGGCGGTTTGGGAGCAAACAAGTCTACACTGCACGTTCGGCATATATGGTCCAGTTCTTAGGGGCCGTCAAAACTGACTTCACCAAATTAGTTTGGAAGGGGTGGGCGCCGGCAAGATGCAAATTCTTTATTTGGACCCTTTTGCTAAACCGTGTCCTCACAGCCGACAAGCTGCTACAAAGGCAATGGGACAATGAGTATTTCTGCCCGCTATGCCGGAGAAATCTTGAAACAGCCACTCACCTATTCACTGAATGCCCCTACAGCTTAAAAGTGTGGGCAGCCATGGCAGAGAGCTTCAACATGAACCATCTGAAACCTTCATGTTGGATTGGCAAGAACATGTCAATCCAAGAATGGTACAAGTCCCTTTCAGATAATCAAACAAAACTTCAAAGAAAAGAGACCTTCCCAGCTACGAAACTGGTTTGTTGGGAATTATGGAAAGAGCGGAATAGACGCATTTTTGAAAAAAAGGGGTTAGCTTTGCCTGCCTTGATCTCTCGAATTAAGGACGAGGCTGCTGCATGGAGACAGTCCGGTGCTCCACTCCCTTTAGTTGCAGTGTATGGAGGGACACCTTTCGATCCGGGTTGATTTTGTTTTTTAGTCTCTTTTTCAGGATGGACCGCTTTTGGCCTCCTACCCCTTTGTAAAAATCTTTTCCACTAATGCAATGAAACAGCAGCTCTCCTGCTGTCATTCAAAAAAAAATGAGAAACACCATGAATGTTGCTTTCCAAGGGTGCATTTCCTCCTGCAGATAATCTCAGATCACAAAAAAGAACACAGGCTAAAATATACTGTTCAAAAAAATATCTGTGTAGAAATGTATGGTAGTATGATACCATGGGAACTCAGAATGTATATGGGATTACCATAACCTGTTGTTGTTCTGACTCTGGGATCTTCTTGGGTATATGTTGGCATTCACATCTTACACACTAAGCCTCTGTTTCTGATACCTCTCGCTCCTATCCACTAGAATTTGGACTTCAGTTAACTTCTTTCTCTTGTATCTCTACTAGCTACAGACTTTTTGTTTGTTTGGTTATGTATGAGAGGTTACAAGGAAAAGCTGTCAAAGACAACTCTTACATCTGAGCAAGTGAAGCACGCAATACCTTAGAGGAAATTGCTGCGTTATCTCTTACCAAACATATATTGGGAGTCTGAAGCAGTTTTATGGTGTCAGGGCCCTACTAGTTTTTATCAGTATGCAAATTCTACCTTCTAGATGACAATGAACTGTATACAAGCTATATGTTTGAGGCAAGATGGAGCATTGAGTATCTACCAGTGTGCAGTTCAGAGAAACCTGATAGTTTGTGCGGTACATAACCTTCTAGTGCACATGTGATTTCTACAGAAGATAAGTGATACTAGCTCTTTCTTTGGCATTATACACAGTGAAGAAATGGCAGTTAGAAAATCAGGACTACAATTTACTTGAGAACACACACTTTATTTATGGAGGTACTCCGGACTAGAAGTAGGTGAGGAATTGATAATCTCATAATGCAAGAAGACCTATTTCCAAAAACTAGGTACTTTCTCACCAGGCAGCTGAATGATAAATCTGAAGCAAACATTTGACATAATACAATGTTCCTATGCCGATTTTTTCCCCTTCAAGTTGGGCCACTAGAACTGGGCCACTATCCAGAGCCGGATGCACATGTTGATGGTAGTAGCAAAATGTATAAGCTTTACTAGCTTACCGAAGATAGATACTAAGGTTCACATAAGCTGCTTTCATTAGAAAATACATCTGGACAATACAAAAGTAAATAAAATCATAGTAATAAAGCAGAATCTTTGATACAAAATATCCAAAATTATTTCAATCATTAAGGAAATATTATTTGAACTACAGGAAGACTTATTTAGGACAAGGTACAGATAGAACTGATACATAACAGATAAAATTCCAACACAAGCTCAATCAAGTAGTACAGAGTCCGAACAAATAAGCTCCCAGACATGCTATGCTTTGCCAGCTGCTGGCTTGTAGTCAATTACGAGGACTTTCTCCATTAAAGGCAAGAGTTCATTTGCATACTCTACATGTGCAGGGTGTTCAATGTACTCCTTGACTCCCTCTGTACTTTCAAAAGTGGACTCGAAGACGTGGGTGAATCCCTGATGCATGTTCTCTATGCTCACATCGGTTCCCCTGCATACCAAAGAAACAACAGAAGAAAACAGAGCTGAATGTCCCACCAGTGATACATTATTTTCAAGGTTGATACGATCTAAAAATGAATGCATTTGAGGGCATAGTGTAAACTGGCAGATAGGAGTTATTCCAATATTATCAAGGAAAGCTTTGATTTATTCTCAAGGAGGAACAAAAAGCATTGCCACAAGTACTGTACATTTCGAGCAGCAATAAACATGAAAAAGTTAACAAAAGTGAAACTATACCTTGAAGACGTCATGGTATATAGGATCACATGCACATCAAACAAAAAAGAAGTTCTCACTCGGATTGAAACTAACAGATCAAAGGTAGGAACAGGTAACGAACTTTTTAAAAGTTAGATGAAAGGAATTACTTGAGCGTAACTGAGATAGGCAAAAATATAGTATTCACTATGATCAAAATTAGTTGTCGCAGATTTAGGCAAAATGTTTCCTAAATCTGTCTAGGTTAATGGAAGCTACAACAACTAATTTGGACCAGAGGTAGTACTTCTCTCACCGAAATCCACTTGCTGAAACAGCTTAGCTTAAATGTTAGTTTGACTTTACTGAGTTGACTACACAGGTTCCCTTCTGGATCCAGGAGAAACAGCTCGCTTACTACTTCAATTCATTAGTTTACATCAATCACATTGGTTCCAAGATAGTTGGACACAGACGGAGGAGTGTTCTAGATTCAGAGCAGAAAATCAGACCAGGCACAAAGATCGTCAAGCACATGCCGGGCGTAGCACGAGAGCAGTGATTCAGAAATGTGCAGGTTACCAATTAGTCGAGGACCAGCTAGGTGCAGCCCGGGCAACAAAAGAAGTTTGCATATATCGCACGCGCATATTAAAGAAATTTATGTTTGGGAAGGTTAACGAAGTTAGTACTACTTGAGCAGAACTGAGATTGGCAAAATATTAATACTCACTCAGATCCATAATCGACAAGTATTATGGTACGCCTTTGGCGTACTCTCGAAAAAAAAAGATCCATAATCGACAAGTATTATGGATCGAATGGAGCACAATTTTTCTCCACGGGATCTATTTGTTTATACTGTACTGAGTTGACTAAACTAGTTTCCCAGCTGGAAATAACTCGCTTACTACTCCAGTTAGCTCTTCTAAATCAATGGCATTGGTTCCAAAACCAGATCAGGCACACAATTCGTCCAGCACCTGCCGTGCGCTAGGCCAAGCAGCAGACGCGGGCGTGGCAAGTATAATCGCGGGTGTAAGACTACATGCGAGAATCAAGGGATGGTGGGTGCTGGGAGGTACGTACCAGTGGAAGGCCTTCATGGAGGGGACGGCGTCGACGAGCGCGGCGTATCGGCGGATGAGCCCGTCCAGCCGCTCCGGCGTCACCTCCTCCTTGAACCGCGCGAGAAGAAGGTGCTTCACCACGCCGTCGCTGCTCCCGGCCGCCGCAGCCATCGTCGTCGGTTTTCTTGCTTGCTTCCGCACCGTCGACAGAGCTTGCTTGGTGGCCTTGCTGAGACCACCGCTTTATACAGTCCACTTGGGGCGGTTGGTGAGACGAGTATTTTGGAATACCCAGCTTGTGAGCCGATCTCAGATCTGGGCTTGGTGGCCGACAGGCCGGCATGGAAGGTCAACTCGGATGCATCAAACACAGCTCGAGATTTTAGAAAAAATTAAAACCTTAGTATATCTTTCTTTTCCAAAATCCTGAAAACATATTTAAGCACATATAAATGTTTACTACGTGACATACACTAAAATGGGAAATGTGAAGACCAAACAAAATTTTCCAATTGTTTTCTAAGAATCAAATTTCTGGATTTCCTTTAGGCAAAAAATAAAATTTATTTTTCACCAAATAAATCAAATTTACTAATCTATACCATAATTTATTTATTAAAAAAAATAATTTTATTTATTTATTGAAGAAACATGCCAGCGCACCAGTTTCGTTAGACTACCACTAAATGTGACTGATAGCCCCAAAAAAAATTCATGAAAATAAAGACATTCAACTTGATTTGACTAGACTTAAGACTTTATTATGTTTCCCTGAGAAAGAAAGTGAATGCTTAGAAATGCCTCTAATCTAAGAGTTCAGCACGTGTTATCACCGGATTTTGGCCAAATCAGGAGATGGGCCGTAAGTGAAGATGGGCTTGAAGAATATACACGTGAAGCATCTTTGAAGCGGCCTTGCACGAAGAATTTGGGCTTAATTGCCCGTGTATCTGTAATATAGTAGATCGTATCTTAGTTTAGATTAAAAGATAGAGTTTAACCCGTGCACGGTTAGGTGCACGTCCAGATTAGAAAGTCCCTTGGACTATAAATATGTATCTAGGGTTATCGGAAAAGGAGGACAATCACGTTCACAACAAACACAAATCAGGCGCATCGCCACCCCTTCTTTCGAGGGTTTCTCCCGGGTAAGCATCATGCTGCCTAGATCGTTTATTCGTTTACCTTGTGTTGCTCGTACTGAAGCGTTGTTGATGGCGAGTAGCACTATTTATCGTAGATGTTTTGGGGCTTGCATAGGTGTTTTTCTTGTGCATATCTGCTTAGCTGTGCCGTCCCTCAATATCTAGCTGCCCTTACACCTATCTAGGTGTAAGGGCAGCATCTTGCTTGTTCGTTACTTAGTAGATCCGATCTGTTATAGTTGCTCCTTGTTCTTCAAGGATTAGTTTAATATCCGTATGGTTAGACCTTGCAAACGGGTTGAACGATCCGGTAGTGCGTTAGGTATGGTTTGTTAGTCCTAAGAGGGATGTTCCGGGAATTAACTTAATGTTGGTTTTTAGGCCTCTTTTAGGGTTAGTTTTTCATTATCTTTCGTGTCTATTAGGCTCAACTACGCGTAGGATGTTCCGATCATACGGTGAAAACCCTAAACTGTCGTAGATTGGCTTAGCTTTGCTATGATCAAGCAGGATCCCCATGTCATTGAAAATCCAACACGAACCATGGGGCGATCGGCTCTTTGAGCCGATCCGCAAGGCAACCTGAGAGCCGATATGGCTCGTATTTAATGTTTACGTGTCTGCCATGCAGGGAACTAATCGAAGCAATCCAACACCTTCCTGGCCGGTATAGGTCGGGTGGCACGCCCTTGCGGCCGCCGGGTCGTGTGCCGGAGCATTTGCGGGACGACGTCGAGGGACCGGGGCCCGCCGCCGCCTTGGAAGCCTCCCGGCTCTTCGTGTTGCTTAACCACCGCTCGCCGGTGGGTTTTGGCAGAGCAACACATTCTGGCACGCCCGGTGGGACATCGGGACAATCTTCCGCAGCAACCACGTAGACATCTGCGTCTCAGATGGCGGAACCAGTCAAGTATGAAGATCTGCCTTCTGAGCATAAGAAGAGATATGATGAACTCAAGGCAATCTTGGAAGCCGATCTCATCGGCGCTTTTGAGAAAACCCGTTCGCACGGGATCAAGTTCAAAGGGTTCCAACCCGAAGGCGCGCTAGATGGACTAGATCTATCTCTCCCTTCGGACGAACGTACCAGAGCCTCGCGACGGGAAGCCAACTATGCCGTTGCTCACTCTCTTCATCGGCATGCTGAGAGCTTGGTGAATACTCTGGAGCGTGTCGCGCTCAATGTGGTGCAAGAAGTCACGAAGCACAAGTACTCTCCGTCAGGTCCTGCTCTAGGAACTCATCAAGGAGAGATACCGCTCTACACAAGGCCACCACTGCAACACACGTTTGCAGCTCCACGGCAACAAGGTTCACCGGCGTACGTCGTCTACAAGGTTGGAGGTGATCCGAGCGACTACCAATTCTGTATGATCCGCCCAAGGAAATTCCACATGGATACGTGTGCACCTACGTGCCGGACTCGCAACAACTCGGATGACCCAGGTCACGACGAGGAAGGACTCGCCACGGCAGGAGGAGTCGCCGGAAGCGAGAAGCGGTCTGGGAGCAGATGCTGAGAAACAGGCGTGGCTAACTAAATATTCCACCAGTACAAGTCATGAACGATCAACTTCTGCAGCTCCTACGGTGGATGAGATCACCGCAATCATGAGAGACCAGTTCGGCATCCTGCCGAAGAAGAGAATGATCGACTATTCCAAGCCGTATCCCAACGACTACGACCTGATCCCGCTGCCACCTAAGTATCGGCTCCCCGACTTCACAAAATTTAGTGGATCGAAGGAACCAGCTCGATCGAGCACGTGAGCCGATACTTGGCACAGTTGGGCATGGTCTCAGCTTCGAGACGAGCTACGTGTGAGGTTCTTCTCGCAGTCTCTCACGGGTCCAGCCTTTGGGTGGTACACCTCGTTGCTACCAGACTCGGTTCGGACGTGGAAGCAGCTGGAAGAGCAGTTCCATGTACAATACTGTAAGGGTACATTGCCCCTATGTGTGGTTTTGGTAATTAATGACAACCCCTATGGACTAATGTTTTCATTGAGTTTATATGAAGGAATATTCCATAGGTACTACTTGTATTCCATGTGTTGGATTCAAGTATGGATGCCATGAAGATAAAGATACACCTTGTGTATTGGCATCAAGATCATCGATTTGAAGATATATATGTGATATGATCAAGAAGAAGAAATGAAGATGGAGTTCTTATGTGGAACTCAATATTAGCCATGCTCTATCTTATGTGATAAGCAATGAATGATCAAGATCTTGAGAGTTTGATTCCAAGTGAAGAATTCTTTATATACACCTCAAGATACTATGATAGAGTATGAGAAGATACAAGGTTGAGTTGGGCAAGTTCAAGTTGAGCATCTCAAGATGATCATATGCTTG
The DNA here is from genome assembly GCF_022539505.1 of Lolium rigidum. Taxonomy (NCBI): domain Eukaryota; kingdom Viridiplantae; phylum Streptophyta; class Magnoliopsida; order Poales; family Poaceae; genus Lolium; species Lolium rigidum. Next base: position 52,007,744 of record NC_061511.1, on the reverse strand, counting down.
AAGCTTGCCGTTCATTTGGTGATAATGAACATGTGAAGATGTGCATCAATGGAGCTTTCCCATCATAGTGTATGGGGAGCATTTGTGAGTCTTCACGAAGCAACGATGATCAAGTTGAGGCATTCCGGCTTGTGTGGAGCTTGAAGAGCTATCATCAAGATCAAGCGGGATGCGCAAGGCAAAGGTATGGCCTTGCTAGGTTTTACTTTTCCGGTCTCAAGGTGGTTGTTGGGAGACCGTATTATAGGATAGATAGCCGCACTATCAAGAGGGGCTTTCGGTCGGGTAACTTGATCGCTTCGTCTTAGGGAGCTCAATCCTTTGCATACTTTGCATATCCCTATTGCGTCTTGGTGTTTCTCTGTGAGAAGTTCTTGAGCTTGTTGCTAGCTTTACAACAAGCCCAAGTTCATCGAAAACGGAATCCGCATGCATCTTCTATTGCGTTTTCGAGTTTGGACGCCTTCACCGTTTCTTGACGGTGGGATACTCCCTCTCTAAAAACATCTAAAAATATCCTGTGAGGAGTCTCCATATTTCCAACAAAATTGGTTTCATGTCAATCGGGGTCCGGACACAAAAGTTATCACAGTTTTAGTAAAACATGTTTTCCTGTCGACCCGGTTTCTATCCCGGCGTGACCGGCCGTTCGACCGGATGGCCCGGTTCAAACCGGCCCCTGGACCGGTGCCATCCGGACACTATCCGATAAGCTTTTCAGCTTGGTCCGGTCACTAGCCCGGTCGACCGGTGCTCGTGGACCGGATGGCCTTGGTCCGATGGCCCGGTCCGACCGGGTCTCCGAACCGGACGGCCCGGTCCCAGGCCCGGTTGACCAGCCTCCTCGACGGCCGACTCAGCCCAACTTTTCCCCAACGGTTATATTTGCTCTTGGGCTATAAATAGCCCTTCTTCCACCTTGGGCTGAGTTAGTTCTTCTATTCTCTCTCCTCCATTGTTGCCTTTGAAGAACTTGCTCTCTCTCTTGATTCCCCCCATGATTCTTGCTCATTCTTGAGGGATCTAAGAGAGGAGATCTAGATCTACACTTCCACCAATCCATTTCTTCTCTAAGTGAGGGGAACTCTTGGGATCTAGATCTTGGAGTCTTTTGTTGACTTTCCCCATTGTTCTTCCCCTCCAATCTCATCCTAGCATTTGTTGTTCGGGTGGGATTTGAGAGTGAAGGACTTGAACACCTCTAGTGTTCTTGCTTTGCATCATTGCATAGTGTTGAGCTCTCCACCACGATTAGTTCGAGTGAGAGACCGTGAGCTTGTTACTCTTGGAGGAAACCTCCTAGTTGGCTTGGCGGTTGGTGCTCCGGTGATCTCTTCAAGAAGATTGTGAAGAGGCCCGGGCTTCTCCTTCGTGGAGCTTGTGAAGTGGTTGTGGAGCTTGCCATCTCCGGAGCGGAGGAAAAGCTAACCATAAGGAAAGGGCCATTATCCTTCGTGGGTGTGGTTCGGAGAATAGGGTGAGCCTTCGTGGCGCGGGGAATCCTTCGTGGGACCTCCACTCCTCCAAACGTGACGTACCTTGTTGCAAAGCAAGGGAACACGGGAATACATCCTCGTCTCCGCGTGCCTCGGTTATTTCTATACCCGAGCTCTCTTTCCTTGTGATAGTCATCGTGCTTGAAGGATATATATATCTTGCTATCACTTGTGCTACATATATCTTGTGCCTATCTTGCTTAGCTCTAGTTGTTATTGTTATACCTAGTTGAGCTTAGCATATCTAGGGTTTGTGCTTGTAAACTAAACGATAGTTTAATTCCGCATTCTTACAAGACAAATCCGAAAGAGTTTGTAATTGCCTATTCACCCCCCCCCCTCTAGGCGACATCTCGATCTTTCAAATACCATTCAGAAACTACGGAAGCTAGCCTTGCCGATCTGACCCAAGTTCGGCAGAGACGAGGAGAGACGGTATCTGAGTACATCCAGAGGTTCAGGACCGTCAGGAACCGATGTTATTCCGTTCGCCTATCTGAGAAGGAAGCAGTCGAGCTGGCGGTAGCAGGATTATCAGCGCCGCCGTAGATGTGACCTTCCAAGCGTAGTACAATTCACTGGCGCACATGGTTCAGAAGTTGACAGCATATGAACAGCGCCATCTGGAATTGTACCAGGACAAGTACAAGCGCGTCGCCCTGATCGAGACAGACGAAGATGAAGATTCTGCAGGAGATCAGGAGGTCGCTGTAGCTGAGTGGACTCGGGGGGGCAAAACCCGTGTCCTGCAAGTGGGTGAAGCAACCAGGGCCTGCGAAGGGGTTCGACTTCGATTTGAGCAAAACGGAGCAAATTTTTGATTTGCTGCTGAAGGAGAAACAGCTGAAGTTACCCGAAGGCCACAAAATCCCCACGCCACAAGAGATGAACGGCAGGACATACTGCAAATGGCATCACACGTTCACCCATACCACCAACGATCGCAAAGTCCTGCGCGGACAGATTCGGATGGCGATAGAACAAGGCCGATTACTCTTCGTCAGTTTGCCATGAGAGTTGACACGCAGCCGTTCCGGAAGTCAACATGGTCGATCTCGGTCCACCGCATAGGACGCGAGCCGGGTTTCTCGTTTGATATCAATATGGCAGGGCTTGCAGATCGCCATGGCGAGGATAAGCCAGAGAGCAGTCGCTCTCGCGGCAAAGATAAAAAGGAGGCCGATCCACGCGGCCGGCCCCAGCATGATGACAGACGGTATTTGACTGAGGAAGAGGTGATCAGCGTGCGGTACCAACGACCACTTTCCGCGCACCTCCTTAACAAATATGAACAGCAGCACGACCGACGTCGGCGCTACGACGTAGATGATGACAGATATCGTCGGTCTGATGCAGACAATAGGAAATACCGTCGATACGAAGGGTATGAGCGTCACGCCAGAGGGAGGTCAAGGGAGCAAGAGGACGTGGACAGACATTGGAATTGTCCTTTCTTCAAACACTGCCGGGACTCGGGAATGAGCCGATTGCCTACAATCGAGAACTGCCCGAATGTAGCGAAGAGGAAGGGAACAAATGAAGTTTCAGTGTTCAAGCGTCTAGGACCTCTCCCACCTCAGAACAAACGAGCTGAGTCATCGCAAGATGAAGACTTTGAGGAGTCGGAAGAAGAAGATAGATATCACCGACCAAGGTGGTGTCCAGATGGACTCAGCCACTCCCAAAAGCGCAGAGTGCAACGGCTCAGAAATTTGGAAGAAGCCGAGGCGCAGTACCTGTACACGTTGAGGAAAGCACGGCCCGATCTGGCCGTAAAAATTCAGCAAACACTGGAGACAGAGGCTCGCCCACCCAAGAAAGTGTGGCGACCCAAGCAGAAGAAAGCCGATGCAGGGACATCGGCTGATACAAACATGGTGTTCGTTCTCCCGTCAGAGTTTTGTGCTCCAAAAGACGAGGAAGTATCAGTGGCACAGTTTGATTGCGGGCCACGGCCGATTATCTTTGAGAAGCCACGAGAAAGGAGCTATAGGCATATGAAGGCCCTATACCCGAAGGGTTATATCAACGGGCAGCCTATCGGCAAGATGTCTGGTTGACACGGGAGCGGCAGATCAACATAATGCCGTACTCCATGTTACGACGTTTGGGACGTTCTGCGAAGATCCGATCAAGACCAACGTCACGCTAAGCGATTTCAACGGCCAACCGTCAGAAGCCAAGGGTGTTCTGAACGTGGATTTAACTGTCGGCCGAAAGACCATCCCTACATCCTTTTTTATCGTCGACAGCAAGAGCACTTATGCTGTTCTGCTAGGAAGGGATTGGATCCATGCTAACTGCTGCATTCCATCCACAATGCATCAGTGCATCATACAATGGGATGGAGATGAAGTGGAGGTTGTTCATGCAGATGATTCAGTCGATATCTCTTTGGCTGCCATGAACATCTGGGAAGCAAATGACCAAGAGCCGCTCTCTGGAATCAATCTGGATGACTGTGAGCGCATCGAAGCTACAAAAAACGGGGTGAGGCTGGTCTTATCCACTGGCCTGACAGAGTAGCAAGGTCCAAGTCTATGGACGTACGTGGCAAGGCCGATCCCTGCGATCGGCCCCAAAAAATAAGAAGCAAGGATCTCACTTCAAACATGCCACGTTGTCATAGCAGAGAGCCAAGAAGTTGTAAACCCTCGTTCAACATTGCAATGGAAAAGGAGGCCGATTCTAGCAATCGGCCACAATTAGCCTCAACCTACCTTCTGCCTGTGTTCATCATTGATTTGGCAGGCAATGGAAAGCTGAGATATGGGTTTACAGCAGCTGATGGACTAGAAGAGATCGACATTGGTCCTGGGGATAAGCCATGGCCAACATTTATCAGCAAATAAGTTGGATCACCAAGCGCAAGGGAGCCGATTCTAGCAATCGGCTAAAACTATTCCCACCACCCGTGTTTACTGATGTGCTATGTCGCATGGTGAGTGGTGAGACAAGCTTGAATTGGCTGAAAAGCCGATATCTTCAATCACTTGAAGGATTCGGCTCGGGGGGCATACACACAGAGAAGGTACAAGACCATGAAGTATGTACCCAGGGGAAGCTGATCCGTCAGATCGATCGGCTAATAAAAAATCGAAAATACAAAAAATTTCGGCATAGCCGATGCTTGGACATCGACTTGAGAACCTCTTTGATGAGCCAACTACAGAGTTTTCGACCAATGTTTCAATGAGGAAAGAAAGCAGGGCTTGGAGGCATTGAGCTTGGACTTGGTTCATCACGTGCTATGGAGAGGCCGGCTCGATATCTAGGGGCGAGCGACACGTCAGCAAGCCTGAGAGATCACGGCCCTAACAAACGACCAGAGCAGCGTAAGCATGCAGATCAGAGAAAGGGCGAGCCAATCGGAGCAGTAAAGCACAAGAATTGAGCCAGGAGGAGTTAAAGAGCCATTGCATGAGAAGCTTCTTGGTTCAAAGAAGGAATTTGCTGGTCCTGCTGAGCCTTCGTGGTACATCGAATCCTTGTGCATAAGCTTTCCTATCTTGTGTTGATGGGAGTGGAGGGCTGACCCTTTTCGTGGAAGCCGATGGTGACATATCTGGCTAGTTCTACATGGTGGTGTACCCGGAGGTGTCCAAGTTGGAGCTCCGTCAGCTGGATTGCATGTCCTTGATGATATCATCTTCGGGGGAAGTCTACAAGAGCGGGATTACTGGGCTTAATAGGATAACCAAAGCCTAGAGGGGTGTTTGCCCTTCAAAGTTCACCTGGCAGCCACCTTCTTTGCTACTATTCTCGCCTTGACTGAGGCTCGGGGGGCAGCTGCCCCTGAAGATCCTTTGCTCTTGGGAGCCGATTTTGGTTAAAATCGGCTAGCTCTGCACCACAATTGTTATAAAACGGTGGTGAACCGCCGGAGTTGGTGGGAGGAGTTTGAAGAGGGAGCCATTATCATTGAAAGGCTCTGGACCAGCTTGTTGCTGCAAAGAAATAGAGCATCACAAGGAAAGTTGTGGGCAAATGGTATCTGTTATGCAGAAGTTCTAGCTTCGAGCATCAAGGTGTTCAAGCAATGGTCCCGGAGTTCTCCCGAAGGCATTGACTCCGGAATTTTGGCCGTTAAAGCTAACATTAAGCTCAGGAGGTTTGGATTTCCAAGATCTGAGGTTTGCACGATTGCGATTTGGTCCTGTTCGATTGGATCTGGACTGATCTATCTTGAAATTTATCATAAGAGACCGATGCGTTGCCATCGGCTCATTGAGCGTTGATCAGGCTAACAATCGGCAAAATCAGTTTGAGGGGACATCGGCTAAATTGACGTAAAAGGGATCGGCAAAATGAAGTCAAGGGAAATTCTTCATTGATAGCAAGATTTCTTACACAAAGAGCTGATTGCTCTCAAAAGAAGGAACTAGGGGATACATTGCCCCATCTACTACTCCTAGATCTACGCTAAAGATCCTATCTAGGGGCCGTTGCTGCCCTCGTCGTCGTCATCGCCGCTGTCGGCGCTGCTCCCGGCCGGCTCGTCGTCGCTGCTGTAGCGACCGCCGGCAGGACCCTCATTGTCCTCATCTTCCTCGTCAGCGTCGTCGTCGTCGCTGTCGAAGTCGCTAAGGTTGCCCGGCCAAGGGCAGAGGCGCTTGGCCGGCGGCTCATCGGAGGAGGTGTCGTCGTCCTCCTCTTCTTCCTCCTTCACCTCCTCGGAGGAGGTGAAATCGCCCCAGGAGAAGCGATCGTCGTCGCTCTCCTCCTCCGATTCCCCATCTGCGAGGAAGCGGAGGTCGCTCTCCCCGTCGGTCGAGGACTTGTCGTCCTCCGACCAGACGGAGAAGTCGTGGCTCGACTCGTCCCCGTCGGCTATGGCGCGGCGGATGTTGGCCGCGTGGGCCTCCTGCGGGTCCCACTCCGGCGTCGGCTCCCAGAGCGGGGAGGACTGGACGGAGAGGCTCGACGAGGAAGAAGGGGAAGACATGGTGGCAGAGAGGGTTTTTGGCTGACGGCTGGTTCGGAGCAAGGGGATGGAGACGGGAACTGCAAGAAGTGGCTAAATAAAAGGGGATATAGCAGAGATTTAATGCTTAAGCAGTTTTCGAGGATGAGGTGCCAAAACCGTCAAATCGTGCAGAGAAGTTGAGAAGGCAAGGTGTCATGATGAAGAATACTGCGACGGTTCTGCTCTGCCACGACATGACCCCTCGAAGGAAAAAGCGAGTGGTTTTGAAATTATCATTACCAAAACCAGGGGGGCATGTGTTATCACCGGATTTTGGCCAAATCAGGAGATGGGCCGTAAGTGAAGATGGGCTTGAAGAATATACACGTGGAGCATCTTTGAAGCGGCCTTGCACGAAGAATTTGGGCTTAATTGCCCGTGTATACGTAATATAGTAGATCGTATCTTAGTTTAGATTAAAAGATAGAGTTTAACCCGTGCACGGTTAGGTGCACGTCCAGGTTAGAAAGTCCCTTGGACTATAAATATGTATCTAGGGTTATCGGAAAAGGAGGACAATCACGTTCACAACAAACACAAATCAGGCGCATCGCCACCAATTCTTTCGAGGGTTTCTCCCGGGTAAGCATCATGCTGCCTAGATCGCATCTTGCGATCTAGGCAGCACAACGTTTATTCGTTTACCTTGTGTTGCTCGTACTGAATCGTTGTTGATGGCGAGTAGCACTATTTATCGTAGATGTTTTGGGGCTTGCATAGGTGCTTTTCTTGCGCATATCTGCTTAGTTGTGCCGTCCCTCAATATCTAGCTGCCCTTACACCTATCTAGGTGTAAGGGCAGCATCTTGCTTGTTCGTTACTTAGTAGATCCGATCTGTTATAGTTGCTCCTTGTTCTTCAAGGATTAGTTTAATATCCGTATGGTTAGGCCTTGCAAACGGATTGAACGATCCGGTAGTGCGTTAGGTATGGTTTGTTAGTCCTAAGAGGGGTGTTCCGGGAATTAACTTAATGTTGGTTTTTAGGCCTCTTTTAGGGTTAGTTTTCCATTATCTTTCGTGTCTATTAGGCTCAACTACGCGTAGGATGTTCCGATCATACGGTGAAAGCCCTAAACTATCGTAGATTGGCTTAGCTTTGCTATGATCAAGCAGGATCTCCATGTCATTGAAAATCCAACACGAACCATGGGGCGATCGGCTCTTTGAGCCGATCCGCAGGGCAACCTGAGAGCCGATAGGGCTCGTATTTAATGTTTACGTGTCTGCCATACAGGGAACTAATCGAAGCAATCCAACACCTTCCTGGCCAGGTATAGGTCAGGTGGCACGCCCTTGCAGCCGCCAGGTCGTGTGCCGGAGCATTTGCGGGACGACGTCGAGGGACCAGGGCCCGCTGCCGCCTTGGAAGCCTCCCGGCTCTTCGTGTTGCTTAACCACTGCTCGCCGGCGGGTTTTGGCAGGCAACAGCACGATAACGGCAGTTTCAGGGATCAGCGAGAATGCATGGGTGAAACCACCTGATGATGGTTGCACATGATATTTTCTGCCGAGCTACCTAGCATCATATTAATAGATTGCAAGATGTCTAGCCATAGCCTTATTTTGCTTTTTTCAGTGGTTGATTTTTGTATCGATCTTCTCCAATCCGTGATTTGTAACCTTTGAATTGGTGTTACTATTTTAATAAATGGTTGTGTGCATCTATTGATGCAGAGACCGGACATCCCCATTTCAAAAAAATAAAAGTAAGTGATCACTGTCACAAATGTCAAACTAGAAGATGGAAACTGAAATTCGCTCTCTTTTTCTTTTCCTGCTAGGGTCTTGAATGACTGCTTCCAGGAAATCTCGACCCAAGAAACAAAGATATCACTTCTCCTATGTTAAACATCGTAACAAAATCACAAACGAGCTGCTCTGGCCCTCTTACACCTTAGCAATCGCTTGATTGGGGCAATCCGCAGTCTTATGCCAATTCACACACAATTGTAGAATATGGCCCAAAATCTACGTGATACTATTACCGTTCAACAGGTGGAATTCGTACTGTCCATGCGTGTTTCTCTCGGCTTAAATATCCGACAAAGTGAACATGTTCTCCTGATTTCTCTCATTTCCATCGTTGTGAGTTAGAAATTGAATCATCTTCTTTCGTGGTGGTTTATTTTCTAAAAAAACTGAGTGCAAGCCGCCTCTTTATATCATGTGCTTCAGAGTAACTGTTGCATGTTCTAACATGAAAAGAAAACTCTTGAATCACATCAATGCAAGATCTCTGCTCCCATGTACTAATAAAATCTAATTTCAGGACGCCCGAAACTTTGTGAAACCTGGTGGGATGACTAGAGCCATTGGATCGCGTTGTGGAGATCGTGTGGTTCCCTCGCTTAGGAGCCAACCATGGAGCCAGGTCTCCCCGCGGTAGAGGCGGTGTAAATGAATCGGATTGGATTTCGAGCATACCATCCTTTACCATATTATTTTCTAGAATTTGGATCGGAGCGGATAGTGATGGGTTGTGGATTTGGATTCGGCTATACCGGACCACAGATATGCATTGGAAATGGTGCAGACTCGGACCAGAAACAAAAATATTCAAATAAATACTTTCATGGGCACATAATTATAGTTCTAGCAAAAAATTAGAGGGATTTAACCTTTTATCCTTTAACAAGGTCATTGCCTTCAACAAGGTCATTGCCAGATACAACCAGTTGGGACCTTCGATTTTCACCCTGAAAGGTAAGACTCTAAATTTCACCTGTGCTGCCTTCCCCACTTGCACATTGCTGCTGCGAAACTCAAAACACCAAGCAAGCCCCTCAACAATACAGAGACTCGAACCTACATTGCTAGTCCTCCAATCCGACCTTCATAATATTTTCCGCCTCTGATTTCACCATGCACCAGAATGTCATCTGATGGCAACATAGAACAGAGCTTCGTGTCGCTCCCTCCAGAACCAAACGGTCAGAATAAAAGCATGGGTGCGCACGACCGAATACCACCCATTCCAGCAAACTTCAAGCAAAAGATGCACTGTTTCATTTGTCGGCGGAGCTTTCCGGAACTCATCACTCCAGCCATATGACGGATATACCTCAGGTAGGTCTTCGTCTTCGCATAAGAGAGATCCAAGGACCGCCACCATTATTCAGGTCGGGCCCAGCGCCGCCGACCATCCCAGGCCAACTGAGGCAACGTGGCGAGACGCCTTGCAACCGGCCGACCCTCCACCGGCGACAACCAAGATCACGGAGTGGAAAAGGAGAAGACCGACCTAGGGATTACACCCATCTGGTCCGTCCTACCTCGCACCTCCGCCACCGGCATGGCCCGCCGCCAGTGGCCACCACCACCATCACCAGGACGCCGCTCATACCGGTGCCCAGGTCGTCGTCCGCCGCGCCGCTCACACCGTCGCGCATCAAGCAGCCAACACGCCATGGTGCCCAGCGAGCGCACCACACCCAAACGGGGAGGATCCTTCCCACGCCGATCCACCACGCCATGAGGGACGAGCAGGCCCCGCCGCCGCCGGCAACGACCATGCAGAGCTCGGCCGCGCCTCATGGTGGCGGCGGGAGGAGGAAGGAGGGTTGGGGGCTGGCGGCGGCTATCTAGGGTTTCCCCCCGTCGCCACGCAGAGGCGAGAGGAGGAAGCGGCGTAATGATGAGGATTTGGCGCCGAGGCTGGATGCGCGCGAGTAGCTTCAATTTTTTCGGATAATCTACATACGGATAATCTACATACGCATGCTATTTTTATACCATATCATGTACCGTATCTAGGGCACCACTTCGAAATCAAATATCCATAAGCGCTGAATTCTTTGAAATCAGATGTGGATACCTTGAAAGCACTAGTAGCCGGATTAGATACGGAAATTATCCTACATGTTTACACTCCTACCCTAAAAACATGTACAACAGAGGCGTTTGTGGCAAGCCTAGGATCGAATTTTCTACCGTTTCGCTAGTTTCTACTGAAAAAAGAGATTAGCTCTTCAAACTCTTATATCAAAACTCTCATCTAATTAATTTTTTAATACTTCCTCTGATTCATAGTACTTGTCACTAGAATGGATGTGTCTAGAACTAAAATATGTCTAGATGTATCTATATTAGTGGCAACTAATATGGTTTAGAGGGAGTATTTTTTTGTGAAACACAAACACAATACATATGCAAACACTCACACATATGCATATACACTAACCATATGAACGTACGCACGTACACCCTGTACCTACCCCTAAAGCACATTCAAAAGACTTATTCCAAAAAATTGATTCGGCGGATCTTGAGATTAACAAAGTCACTATAAACATCTCGAAGCGCAGCAAAGCGACTTCATGCACGAGAGGGACCGGTAGCTATACAGCATGTCCACTAGCGAGGATGGGACATGCTTTACTGGCTCGTTTGCAATGCACACACTCAACCACAGACGCATGGCTGTGAGCGCACCTCAGAGACCCTGCATCTTGTTGCATGATGTAGGCCGCATAATCCATGCCTACCCCATAGTACAGTCTAAAGATTAAAACGGGTTAAACTTGGCACAAGATTTCCAAAATACAGTGTGTAAACAGAATGAATTTATGCTAAGGAGGTGATCATTATCACAAATGGTAAACTAGAAGGTGGAAACTGAAATTCTCTCACTCTCTCTTCCTGTTTAGGGTCTTCTTTTTTTTTGAACGAGGATAGGCCCCGAAGGGCCTGGATACTGCTTATATTAAACTTGGTGCGGTACAACTTACAAGAAGGACCATAGCAAATAAACAAAATAGTAACATGTCCTTGACATTTACAGAACAGACCCTAAAGTTAAAGAGCAAAGCGCAATCGGGTCCACCGCTACCACTGAAGATCTTCAGTCTCAAACAACGGCCGTCAGCACCGGCACCGGGGACCAGGCCACTTGGTGCAGTGGAGAGGATGAAATCCGCCATGAGACCATGGGAGGGCCTCCGAAGGAGGTTGCAGATAACCTGATGCGACTCGAGCAACAGGCCGTGGAGCTGCTGCCCGCCAGCATCAAAAGTCGGTAGCCAAACACGGGCTACCGAGGATGAGCTCCAAGTCGTCGCAGTACCACTGGATCCCCAATCCCCTCCATCGCTGAAGAACACACCAACAAGCTCACCCTTCTCCTCGCCTCCACGGCCGGCCAAAAGGAAGAGCAGCAGAAGCAAACTCCAGCAGCAGAGAAGAACGATAAACCGCTTATTGAAGAAGGCCTCACCAGATATGCAGAACGCATCAAACTTCAACCACAGAAGCCCGACGCGGAGCATCGCCGGCGACCGCCTGGCGCCGCGGATAAACGCCAGATCGTCCAGCCTCCATAAGATGGGGAGAACGGCCTTATTGAAGGAGATGCCAAGCTCCAGATCCTTCAGCAGCCCCAGCAACCGCCACCAGAGCTGAGCAGCGAAGAAGATAGAGCCAAGGACGCGCCCGATCCGGCCGATGGGATCCGGCGACCTACTCCAAAACGCCATAAAGGACAAGCAAACAGCAGAGAAACTACTTTTATGTACATCGGCGCAGCTCCATGTCCAGCTCCGACCGGCTAATCCGGTGGAGAGGGCATCGGAGAGGCCTTGACCTCTGTGGAATCCTCTCGCGGTACTGTTCACTACTGAGAGAAGGAAGGGGGAAAAAGACGTCCTCCCTAATGCCTGTTTAGGGTCTTCAACGACTGCTTTTAATAAATATCGACCCAAGGAACAAGATATCACTTTAATTATGGCGATAGTAACAAAATCACAAATGACGTCTTTGACTCTCTTACACTCTGGCAATCTCTTGGTTGGGGCAATCCGCGATCTTATGCCAATTCCTACACAGTTGTGTAGCATTGCCCAAAATCTACTTGGTACTATTACCGTTCAGCAGCTAAAAGCCGTGTTGTGCTGATGCACTTCTCTCTAGGCTTATACATCCAACAGACTGAACATGTTCTGCTGATTTCTCTCATTCCCATCGAGGTAAGTTAGAAAATGAATTACTAGGAATGGTGGTTTTTTCTAGGATGTGAGTAGATATGAAGAAAAGTGAGGGCAGCCGCATCTTTATATCACTAGTAAATGTGCACGTGCATGCACTGTAATCTTAGAAATTTCTTTATTCATACAAATATTAAACAAAATAAAGAAAATATAAAAGTATTAATAGGGATCTAATAATGTACTAACAAAGATATAAAAAGGAAAATGACCAATCCATGCACAAATGCAACAAGAAAAAGATGTACACACGGTAACTTCCATCTTATCTTAGCAAAAGAACCATAATAATCATATACTGAATTGAATAAACTTTCGCCCTCAATATGGGAACATGAAGAAAAACTGAGATGTCATACAATTTCACGCTTTAATTTGAGCACTGCTCGAATGTTGATCACTCCCAAAAGTTCAAGAATTCCGGCAACAACTAAAGTTCTAGCTACAAAATTGATTTTTTTTTTGCGGGTACATGAAGATGTGACCAAGGGAAAGTCTGTTTACATATGTTTGAAAGAGCCATGTACATGTATTTTTCTCGAAAAGGGAGCATCGCCCCAGCCTGTGCATCAGTTGATGCACACGGAAGTACGAATACGAATAGTTGATGCACACGGAAGTACGAATACGAATATCAAATCTCAGACATTTAACTACACGTGAAATGAACAAACATGTGCTCGTTTTCAAAAAAAAAAAAAAAAAAAAAACAAACATGTGCTCGTGCTTTGTCTCTGCAACAATGTGACGGGTCAGTGAAATGTCTACTCTGTTTTCCTGAAAATCAAGAAGGCCCGTGAGGACAGAAATAAAAAAGATATACTCCCTCCGTCCATAAATAGATGCCAAAAATTTATTCAAATTCGGATGTATCTATACACTAAACCGTGACTAGATACATTCAAATTTGGACATACTTTTGGCATCTATTTATGGACAGAGGTAGTAGAAAACATGGGTAGTGTCTAGAAGATTAATAAATTTAATAATAGCCTTTTAGATGAAGCTGTTTTCTTGCTGAGAATTTTCTCATTGTAATTCGAACTGTGTATCACGAATCTAGCTAGTAGCCCGTCATTTTTTTCTTGGGTTGCACATGCGCTTTTCTCTCGGCCTATACATCCAAGAGAGTGAACATGTGCTCCTGATTTCTCTCACTTCCATCGACGTGACTTAGAAATTGAATTAGCTTCTTCCATGGTAGATTTTTGTTTTCTAGAATGTGAGTAGATAGGAAGAAAAGTGAGGGCAGCCACCTCTTTATATCATGTGCTTCAGAGTAACTGTTGCACGCTGTAACATGAAAAGGAATCTTTTGTATGACACCAACTAAATGCAACATCAACTCAATGGAAGATCTCTGCTCCCATCTACTACTAAAATCTAATTTTAGGTTGCCCTGAACTTTGTCAAACCTGACGGGCTAACGAGAGACGTTCGATCGCGCTGTGGAGATCGTGTGGTTCACTGGTTCCCTAGCTTGGGGGCCAACTAGAGGGGGCGAGCCACCCATGTCTCTCTTCCCATGTCACCGGCGAAGCCACCAGCAGAGCAGGCTAGAGGGTCGTCGCCTCGCTCGGCCCGCGCGCACGCTACCGGCCTTCGGTGATGCCGCCGCCGTCGCCGGGTAGAGATTAACACATTCGGATAACTTTACCGTCAAATCAATGTATACAGATTTAATGAAAATGGGCACACACGGTTTCTTCAAAAATACCTATGGAGGTTTAAAATCCCATTAAAGATAAATATTTTCATGTGGTTCCTGAATAAGAAGTTTTACTCACGCGCGATAATCTAGCTAAAAGAAATTGGAACGGGGGTAAGAAATGTTGTTTCTGTGACTCTCAAGGAGATGGTGAATCACTTTTTTTCTTATCTAATGTCCTTTTGCTATATTAGTATGGAGATTTGTTTATGCAACTTATGATATTGCACCACCATCCAATATCACAAATATGTTTGAAAATTAGTTGAATGGTATCGAGAAGAAAACTAAAGCAAAAATTTGTGTTGGTGTTTCAGCTCTATGTTGGTTGATTTGAAATTGTAGAAACAAAATTGTCTTTAATAGGATGGATTCTACAAAACAAATTGCAGGTTATCCATATGGCAGCACATTGGATTCAGCTATGGCGTTTTGTTTCCTGGAGGATTAGCGATGGTTACTGGGAGAAACCGCTGATGGTTGCACAGGATATTTTCTGCCGGGTTATCTGGCGGCCTATTAGTATATTGCAAGATGTTTAGGCATAGCTTTATTTGGCTTCTTTTTCGATGATTGAATTTTGTATCGACCTTCTTGGATCCGTGATTTGTAACCTTTAAATTATTGGTACTATTTTAATAAATGGTGGGGTGCATCTATTGATACAAAGGCCGAGACATCTTGATTTCAAAGAAAAGGATAGGTGATCATTGTCACAAATGATAAACTAGAAGGTGGAAACTGAAATTCTCTTTTTTTTTTCCTATTTAGAATCTTCAAAGACTACTTCTAAGAAATCTCGACCCAAAGAACAAGATATCACTTCGCCTACGTCAATCCCGGTAACAAAATCACAAACGCCGTGCTTTGACCCTTTTACACTCTAGCAACCGCTTGGTTGGCGCAATCCGCAATCTTATGCCAATTCACACACAATTGTAGCATATGGCCCAAAATCTACATGGTACTATTACCGTCCAACAGTTGCAATCCGTACTTCCCATGCGTGTTTCTCTGGGCTTATATATCCAACAAACTGAACATGTGCTCCTGATTTCTCTCATTTCCATCGATGTGTTTTATCTTCTCCCGTGGTGGTTTTTCTTCTAGGATGTAATAAGTAGACATGAAGAAAAGTGAGGGCACCCGCCTCTTTATATCATGTGCTTGAGAGTAATTGTTGCATGTTAACTTCCGAATCACATCAATGCAAGATCTCTGCTCCCATCTACTGTACTACTATCTCCATACCGGATTAATGGGCAATGCACTTCGAGAAATAAGTTTGACTACTAATTTGGTCAATAAATTATAAGATATATATCACAAAAATTATATTATTGAAAAGGTTTTTTGAATACGAATCCAACGGTATAATTTTTGTGGCATATATCTCATATTTTGTTGACCAAATTCATAATTAAACTTGTTTCTCGAAATGCGTAATTGTCCATTAATCCGGTATGACGGTAGTACTACTAAAATCAAATTTCAGGGCGTATATCTGAAAACTTTTTAAATCTGACGGCTGACAAGAGCCGTTTCGATCGCACTGTGGTTCCCTAGCTCGGGGGCCAACCAGAGGGGGCGAGCCGCCAATCCGCCAACGACTCTCTTCCCCTGTCACCGCCGAAGCCACCAGCAGAGCAGGCTAGATGGCCGTCGCCTGGCTCTCCAATTCTGCGCGCACGCTGCGTGCCTCCGCCGATGCCGCCGCCGCCGGCTCCCCCTGCCGCACTGCCGCGCACTCTCCACACTCGGGAGGTTACCTGTGTCGACGCGGGCGCCGCTGCGGTTGGCTGCCGCTGCTCCCGGCAGCTTGCGCTTTTCTCTGTTCTCTCCGAGTACCAGCGAGTCGGCGCCTCTGCACGCCAAGGAGACCCACGGCACACCTCCGAGTACCAGCACGTATCTGGATTCTGGAGTCTGGACGCGCCCCACGTCGGGCAGTGGCATGCGCTCACCCTACAATGTTGCTGCTCCGAGTACCAGCACATATCTGGATTCTGGAGTCTGGACGCGCCCCACGTCGGGCAGTGACATGCGCTCACCCTACATTGTTGCTGCTCCGAGTACCAGTAGTGGCATGCGCTCACCCTACATTGTTGCTGCTCCGAGTACCAGCAGTGGCATGCGCTCACCCTACATTGTTGCTGCTCCGAGTACCAGCAGTGGCATGCGCTCACCCTACATTGTTGCTACTCCGAGTACCAGCACGTATCTGGATTCTGAACGCGCCCCACGTCGGGCAGTGGCATTTGCTGCTCCCCCCCCCCATCGTATCCATCCTCCTCCCCTATGGTGTTGCTCCACACCTGATAATAGGTGCTGGAGTTCTCAAAATACTTGGCCAAGTATAACTCCCCAAAGGCGATCAGAACTTTCATATGGTCGTCTCATCGTCATCGGGTTGATTCTATCATGCTTAATATTTGATGGGCCTTTCTCTGAAGCTAAGGGATTATGTGCGAGGGGTGCTGATCTTTCAGTTCAAGGTGCAGATTCATTACAAGGTGAAGCGATGACATGTATGTGCAGAATTCTTATCAAGGTGCCGGTATTGGCACATAAACAAATGCTTACTTAGTAAGTGGCTGTTTAAACTCTTAAACGAGGAAGGAGTATGGCAAGAGTTGATGCATAATAAATATCTCCGGACTCAAACGTTGTCACAACTGACGGCAAAACCCACCGATTCTCCCTTTTGGAAGGGGCTCATGGGAGTTAAGGATGAATTTTTCTCTCGGGGCTCTTTCAAAGTTGGCAATGGTAAATACTGTTATCACCAGATTTTGGCCAAATCAGGAGATGGGCCGCGATCGAGATGGGCTTGAAGGATATACACATAATGTGTTTCTGAATCGTCCTCGTGTGTGAATTTGGGCTGGATCGCCCGTGTATCTGTAAATTATGGTAGATCGCATGATAGTTTAGAATTAAGAGATAGAGTTTGGTCGTATACGATTAGGTTTATTCCAAAGATAGAAAGTCCACGGACTATAAATATGTATCTAGGGTTATTGAGAAAGAAGGACGATCACGTTCACAACAAACACAATCCAGGCGCATTGCCACCCCTTGTTTCGAGGGTTTCTTCCGGGTAAGCATCATGCTGCCTAGATCGCATCTTGCGATCTAGGCAGTATCTGTTTATTCGTTGTTTGGTGTTGCTCGTACTGAAGCCTTTTTGATGGCGAGTAACACTGTTCATCGTAGATGTTTTAGGGCTTGCATCGATGCTTTTCTGATATATTTGCTTAGTTGTGCTGCCCTTGAATATCTAGCTGTCCTTACACCTATCTTAGGTGTAAGGGCATGTCAACACCCGGTTTTTTAAGTCCGGATGCCCTATAACATCATACATCGCAATCCCAGGAAGATTGTTTTTGCGAGACATAATAGTAAGTAGTTCAGAGTCATCATTTATTACAGCACATAAGGTCTTACAACAAGGGATCACATGATCCAATATTACACACATAGATTGTTCAACATCACAAATAAGTAGCGGAAGCGTAGTAGTAGTGGACTATATATTCCACAGGCAACGCTTGACGTTAGAAGGCGATCCTAGTTATCGTAGACATCCTCGCTGCCCGTCCTCCCGATACCGTTGCTCCTCTTCAAAGTCCGGCATTTGAATAGCCAGTGGCAAAGCCATGAGTACTTTTAAAGTACTCGCAAACTAATACTAAGGTAAAACATATTAAGTGTAGTAAGGGGTACTAAGCTCTAGGTTTATTTGCATAAAGCCAAGTTTTCATTTGATAAACATTTAGTAAATACCCATCATTTGCTAGACTAACTCAAGTGGGAACATTAGTGTCATTCCCACCATTCTTTTGGAATCTAAGTCAAGTCACCATTTAATTCATCATTTCGAAAGAAATTCTGATAACGGAAATAGTATGGCCTTTCCAACCGTCCATAACCGCGGACACGGCTATTCGAATAGGTTTAACACTCTGCAGAGGTTGTACTCTTGTGCCACAACTTTTGATTACATCCGTCGAGGATAACCCCGAATCATCGTAACTCGAGACGCGGATCATCAACCTTAACCTTTCACTTATATGTCCTAGTATAGGCACCTCTCCCCATGAGCTTGGCCCCCCGGTGAGAACCAACTCGTTAACCGGGAACTGCACAGGGCTTGGGTCGTACATTCACCTCATATTCACATCATTTCTCATATACGGAGGCAGCCTCGGCGTAACCCCTATGATGCTTGTTTAGAGGGAACCCATACTAAACTACACAAGTTTCTAGTTAAGCCCTACCCATAATCAGGTATTGTGGGGGTACTTGTATAATTGGAAAGGTATCGCATTCAAACCCATATCAGTTTTATATCAAAAATCACCATCTTCTCTTGGTCATATTCACCTTCAAAGTCATTCAATGGAATGAACCATCATTCCAAGGTTTCAACTTCATTTCAAAGTCACATGTTCCCATCTAGAGTAGTCAAATTTTAATTAATTAGCGCTAGCAACTATTTCATGAGGGGTGCTATCTAGCTTTGATTGTTTCTAAGATAACCTTTGATCTTGTTCTACTCTATACCAAGTAAAAATCATAAATTCAAAATACCTTGAAATAAATAAGCAAAAGTAATTGCAAGGTAAAAACATGGGATAGGTAAAACATAAATTTAAAGGGGTGATGGTGCATTGCTCTTGTAGAGCTTGCATCATGGTGGTTAGCAAGATTATTAGCTTGCCTTGAGCTGAGTAGTGATCAAAGTTCTCTTCTTCTTCTTGGGGGTAGGCTTCCTCCTCTTGATACTCCTCGTTACTAGCGTCTATATATGAATACGAGGTATAAATACTAAACCAAGCTCACATACTATACTAGAAACACTTAAAAGAATTCCCACACTAATCTTATCATCAATCAAACATGGCATGGTGGGTTGTTGGATGAGTTCTTATTAAAAATAAGTTCCTCTTATTATTACTATTTCTTAAATTTGATCTCGTAGTTCCTTAGAGAAATTAATTTCCTCCTATTATCTCATATTAAGATTTAATCTCTTCATATAATAATCAGGTATGAAATATAGATTGACCCAAGGTCAACATTTCATATCTATTATATGTGAGTATATATAATAATTGAAGTGTTATACTCCACATGGTGTTTAATACTTAACATTTAAATGAATTAAAATATCTAAGTAATAGTTATCGTAGGTTCATAATTCTAAATCATTCCCTCTGGTTGCATTACTTAGGATCAAGATTTAAATGAGAGGATAGCTCTCATATTACTTATTGAATTTAAATTCAAGTGGAAAATCACTAGAATTGACTACATAGCTATTTTATTTCATGTAGTTGTTACCACCCGATTTCGGCCAAATCAGGAGATGGGCCGTAAGTGAAGATGGGCTTGAAGGACGTACACGTGGAGCATCTTCGAAGCGGCCTTGCGCTGAGAGTTTGGGCTAAGTTGCCCATGTATCTGTAACATATTAGATCGCGTTGTAATTTAGATTAAATAGATAGAGTCCGGCCCGTGCACGGTTAGGTGCACGCCCCAATTAGAAAGTCCCTTGGACTATAAATATATATCTAGGGTTATCGGAAAAGGAGGACAATCATCGTTCAACCAACACAAATCAGGCGCATCGCCACCCCTTTCTTCGAGGGTTTCTCCCGGGAAGCACCATGCTGCCTAGATCGCATCTAGCGATCTAGGCAGTATACGTTTATTCGTTAACCTTGTACTCGCTCGTGCCGAAGCCTTGTTGATGGCGAGCAGTGCTATTTATCCTTAGGTGTTTAGGGGCTTGCATTGATGCTTTCACGTGCATATCTGCGTGGCAATGCCGTCCCTCGACACCTAGCTGCCCTTACGTCTACCCAGACGTAAGGGCAGCATCTTGCTTGTTCGTAACTTAGTAGATCTGATCCGTTATAGTTGCTCCTTGCTCCGCAAGGATTAGTTTAATATCTGCATAGTTAGGCCTTATGCTGGGGTCGGAGGATCCGGTAGTGCGTTAGGCGTTGTTTACCGTCCCTGCGAGGGGTGTTCCGGGAATCGACGTTATGTTGGTTTTTAGGCCTCTCGTAGGGGTAGTTTGCATCATCTCTTGTAGCTGCTAGGCCCGATCGCACGTAGGACGTTCCGATTATGCGGTGAGAACCCTAAACCGTCGTGGATCGTTTTAGCTTTGTCCCGATCAAGCAGGATCCCCATGCCATTGTAAATCCAACGTGAAACATGGGGCGATCGGCTCCTTGAGCCGATCCACAGGAAACCCGAGAGCCGATAGGGCTCGTATTTAATGTTTACGTGTCTACCATGCGAGAACAATCGAAGCACTAACACCTTCCCGATCGGGTCTAGGTCGGGTGGCACGCCCTAGCAACCGCCAGGACGTTGGCCAGAAGATTTGCGGGACGACGCGAGGTGCCAGGGATCCACTAAGCGGCCCTGGGAGCTTCCCGGCTCTTCGTGTTGCTTAACCAACACCCGTCGGGGGGTTTTGGAGGGTAACACATTCTGGCACGCCCGGTGGGACACTCTTCTGCAACATCCACGTCAACACCGACATCCGAGATGGCAGAGGAACATATCACCGACAAGGATCTCCCTGCGGAGCACAAGAAGAAATACGATGAGCTGAAGGCCATCCGTGAAGCCGAACTCATCGGCTCCTTTGAGACAACCCGTTCTCACAACATCAAGCTCAAAGGAAACACGTGTCCGTCGCATGGCGTCAACACGGTAGATCTCAGCCACTCCTTAAGGGAGCCAGGGTTCTCCGTTAATGTCAACATGGCCAGGTCGGTGAACCGCCACGCCGCGGACAAAGCAGAGAGTAGCCACTCTCGTGGCAAAGATAAAGAAGAGGCCGTTCCATGCGACCGGCCCCAAGATGATGATAGACGGTACCTAACCAAGGAGGAGGTGAGAAGCATACGGTATCAGCGCCCATTATCCGTGCATCTCCTCAACAAATATGAGCAGCAATATGACCGACGTCGCCGCTACGACGACGACGATGGAGGATATCGTCAGTTTGATGCAAACGGGAGGTATCGTCAGAACGACAGGAACAACGACGGGTACGAACGTCACGCTGGAGGGAGGTCAAGGGAGCAGGACAACATGGATAAGCACTGGAATTGTCCCTTCTTCAAACATTGCTGGGACTCAGGAATGAGCCGATTGCCAACAATCGAGAACTGCCCAGAATGCACGCAGCAAAGGAGAAGGACTAACGAAGTTTCAGTATTCGAGCGTCTGGGACCCCTCCCACCACATAACAAACGAGCTGAGTCCTCTCAAGAAGAAGACTTTGAGGAGTCAGATGGAGAAGAAGACAGGTATCACCGACCACGGTGGTGCCCTGACGGACTCAGCCATTCTCAGAAGCGTAGGGTGCAACGGATCCGAAACCTGGAAGAAGCCGAGGCACAGTACCTGTACACATTGAGAAGAGCACGGCCCGATCTGGCCGGGAAAATCCAGCAAATAGCGGAGACGAAGGCGCGCCCGCCAAAGAAAGTATGGCGCCCAAAACAGGCGAAAGCCGATGCACAGGCATCGGCTGATGCCGATGCAGAGACATCGGCTGATACGAACATGGTGTTCCTACTCCCGTCGGAGTTTCGCGCTCCAAGCGACGAGGAAGTTTCAGTGGCTCAATTCGACTGCGGTCCACGACCGGTTGTCTTTGAAAAGCCACGAGATAGAAGCTACGAGCATCCGAAAGCCCTATACTTGAGGGGTTACATCAACGGGCAGCCTCGTCGACAAGATGTTGGTTGATACCGGAGCGGCGATCAACATAATGCCGTATTCCATGCTACGTCGTTTGGGACATTCCGGCGACGATCCGATCAAGACCAACATCACATTAAGCGACTTCAACGGCCAGGGCGTCGAAGCGAAAGGTGTTCTGAATGTAGAACTTACCGTAGGCCGGAAGACCATACCTATCTGCGTTCTTCGTCGTTGACAAGCAAAAGCAATTACGCCGTCCTATTGGGAAGGGACCGGATTCATGCTAATCGTTGCATCCCGTCTACAATGCACCAATGCATCATACAGTGGGATGGAGATGAGGTGGAAGTCGTTCAGGCGGATGACTCAATCGAGATATCATTAGCTGCCATGAGCGTGTGGGAAACAGATGACCAAGAGCCGCTCTCTGGAATCAGTTTAGAGGGTTGTGAGCTTATAGAAGCCTCGAAAAATGGGGTAAGGCTGGTTTTATCCACCGGCCTAACGGAGTAGCAGGTCCAAGACATTGGACATACGTGGCAAGGCCGATCCCCGAGATCGGCCCTCAAAAAATGAAAGTAGAGGATCTCATCTCCAACATGCCACGTGGCTATAGTGGAAATCCGAGAAGTTGCAAATCATCGCCAAAGCCTTGCAACGGAAAAGGAGGCCGATTCCCGCAATCGGCCAAAATTATCATCAGCATCCTTTTGTCTGTGTTCAGCATTGAGCTAACAGATGCCTGAAGAGCCGATGCCATCAATTACTTGACAGAATCGGCTCGGGGGGCACATAGATGGATGAGATACGAGGATACGGAGCTGGGAACGGATGTCAAATATCCAGCAGAGCAGCTCAATTATGGGGGGCCGATACATAAGCAAGTTGGCCGCAAAAATCAAAAAAATTTGAGTTCAGCCGATGCGTAGACATCGACCTAAGGATTCAACGCCAAGGCACGGCCATCCCTTCAAGGACTTCCAACTCCTTCTGCAAGACTTCAAGCTCGGCGGCACCAACACGAGCATGCAGTTCAGGGTAAGGGTGAGCCCGACGAAGGAGCATGTCTCTTCTGAGACCAGGAGGACAGTCGATGATGAAGCGATCGGCTACGGCATGTTACGACCAAAATGGGGGAGAGCATCAGGAAAACGTCCTCACCGGGAGCTGCATCAGCCTGCCAAAGATGATGAGCCAATATGATCGGCAAGGCGCAGGACTTGAACGGAAGAAGCTCGGGGGCGGCTTGCCCTGAAGGATCCTTCGCTATAGGAAGCCGATTTTTCGGGATCGGCCGGCCTCGCATCACAGCCTTGTCCGAGGAATGGTGCTGATGTCGCTAAAAATATCAGTTTCCACATACAAGTCAATTGAGTGACAAGCCCAGGGCTCTATTGTAGACACCTGCACAAAACCAGATTGCCAGCCCGCTGGGGTGGCTGGTAAGAGTCATGATCTTGTTTGAGGTGTCTCATGGGGCAAAGCCGACGCATGGCCATCGACTCAAGGGATACAGTGGTTACAAGCAGAAGTCTTATGGAGCAGTCGTCACCAAATCAGCAGTGCCTGCGCAAGCCTACGGATCAGGTTAGGATCATGAGTACAACCGATGATCATCCGATGATTTCCTGGAGCCGGACCATTCTCACCAGAAGCTGCATCAGTTTGCCCAAGATGATGAACCAATCAAAGCAGCAAGGCGCAGGAATGGAGCTGGGAGGGGTTGAAAGGCCACTACATTAAGGTTTCTTGATTCAAGGGAGCTGCTGATCTTTCCAAAACCTTTCCGGTGCTGGCTCCTTGAGCGTAAGCGCTCTTGCCTTGTTTTAATGAAAAGCTGGAGTAGCTCGGGGGGGGGGGGCAGCTCGCTCTGAAACATCGATGATCTGGAGAGCCGATTCTGTGGAATTCAGCTAACACAGCACTACAGTTGGGAAGCCAATGATGGCCCAATCGGCTGGTCCACTTTTATCCTCGCCTTGACTGAGGCTCGGGGGGCAGCTCGCCCTTAAGGTTCCTTGTTCTATGGAGCCGATTTGGTTGAAATCGGTTTGCTCTGCATCACAACTCATCGAGGGAGGGTGAATTATTGCAGAAGGGAATTGCTGGAGTTGATGGGAGGAACATAGAAAGGAAGCAACGATCGTTGATGGGCTCTGGACCAGTTGTGGCTGCAAAGAAATGAAGCGTCACAAGGACAGTTATGGGCGAATAGTGCCTGTCCCGCAAAAGTATTAGCTTCAGCAGCGGAATTGTTCTAACGACGGTCCTAAGATCTCCTGAGGGCAAAGAGGATCTGGAAGACGAGGATGCCGTTAAAGTCCAACATTTTGGTCAGTTGGATCTGTATTTCCAGGTTCTGAGGTTTGCGCGATTGTGGCTCGACCGGGAGTTGGAGGTCCGGATGGATCTACCTTGAATTTGTCATGAGAGTCCGATGCACTGCCATCGGCTCATTGAGCACTGACCAGATTGACAGTCGGCAGGCTCAGTACGAAGGGCAATCGGCTAAATTATCATGAAGAAGGTCGGCAAAATCAAGTTGGGGAAATTCTTCATTGATAAACTAGATTTCTTACATAAAGAGCTGATTGCTCTCAAAAGGAGGTCTTAGGCCCCGTCTACTACTACTGGCCCTAGGCTAAGATCCTATCTAGGGGCCGTTGCTGCCCTCGTTGTCGTCGTCATCATCGCCGTCGTCGGCACTGCTCCCAGCCGGCTCGTCGTCGCTGCTGTAGCGACCACCGGCAGGACCCTCGTTGTCCTCGTCCTCCTCGTCAGCATCGTCGTCATCGCTGTCGAAGTCGCTGAGGTTCCCGGGCCAGGGGCAGTGGCGCTTGGCCGGCGGCTCGTCGGAGGAGCTGTCATCTTCTCCCTCCTCCTCCTTCTCCTCTGCCTCCTCAGAGGAGGGGGCTCCGTCCCAGGGAAGGTGGTCGTCATCGCTTTCCTCCACCGCTTCCTCATTGGCGAGGAAGCGGAGGTCGCTCTCCCCGTCGGTCAGGGACTGGTCATCCTCTGACCAGATGGAGAAGTTGTGGCTCGGATCGTCCCCGGCCTCGATGGCGCGGCGGGTGTTGGCCGCATGGGCCTCCACCGGGTCCCACTCCGGCGTCGGCTCGCGGAGGGGGGAGGACTGTGCAGAAAGGTCCGATGAAGTGAAAGAAGATGAAGACATGGCAGCAGAGGAGGGTTTTTGGAAATGCTGATGCAGAGGGAGGAAGAGGAGAACTGTTCGATGTGGCCGAATAAAAAGGGGAATATATGGTTTAATGCCTAAGCAGTTCCCAAGGACGTGGTGCCAGAACCGTCAAGTCGTGCAGAGAAGGCGAGGAGGCAAGGCGTCATCATGAAGAAAACTGTGACGGTTCTGCCACGACATGACCCTTCGAAGGAGACAGATGGTTTTGCAATTACCATTGTCAAAACCAGGGGGGCATGTGTTACCACCCGATTTTGGCCAAATCAGGAGATGGGCCGTAAGTGAAGATGGGCTTGAAGGACGTACACGTGGAGCATCTTCGAAGCGGCCTTGCGCTGAGAGTTTGGGCTAAGTTGCCCATGTATCTGTAACATATTAGATCGCGTTGTAATTTAGATTAAAGAGATAGAGTCCGGCCCGTGCACGGTTAGGTGCACGCCTCAATTAGAAAGTCCCTTGGACTATAAATATGTATCTAGGGTTATCGGAAAAGGAGGACAATCATCGTTCAACCAACACAAATCAGGCGCATCGCCACCCCTTTCTTCGAGGGTTTCTCCCGGGTAAGCACCATGTCTGCCTAGATCGCATCTAGCGATCTAGGCGATATACGTTTATTCGTTAACCTTGTACTCGCTCGTGCTCGAAGCCTTGTTGATGGCGAGCAGTGCTATTTATCCTTAGGTGTCTAGGGGCTTGCATTGATGCTTTCACGTGCATATCTGCGTGGCAATGCCGTCCCTCGACACCTAGCTGCCCTTACGTCTACCCAGACGTAAGGGCAGCATCTTGCTTGTTCGTAACTTAGTAGATCCGATCCGTTATAGTTGCTCCTTGCTCCGCAAGGATTAGTTTAATATCTGCATAGTTAGGCCTTATGCTGGGGTCGGAGGATCCGGTAGTGCGTTAGGCGTTGTTTATCGTCCCTGCGAGGGGTGTTCCGGGAATCGACGTTATGTTGGTTTTTAGGCCTCTCGTAGGGGTAGTTTGCATCATCTCTCGTAGCTGCTAGGCCCGATCGCACGTAGGACGTTCCGATTATGCGGTGAGAACCCTAAACTGTCGTGGATCGTTTTAGCTTTGTCCTGATCAAGCAGGATCCCCATGCCATTGTAAATCCAACGTGAAACATGGGGCGATCGGCTCCTTGAGCCGATCCACGGGGAAACCTGAGAGCCGATAGGGCTCGTATTTAATGTTTACGTGTCTACCATGCAGGAACAATCGAAGCACTAACACCTTCCTGATCGGGTCTAGGTCAGGTGGCACGCTCTAGCAACCGCCAGGACGTTGGCCAGAAGATTTGCGGGACGACGCGAGGTGCCAGGGATCCACTAAGCGGCCCTGGGAGCTTCCCGGCTCTTCGTGTTGCTTAACCAACACCCGTCGGGGGGTTTTGGAGGGTAACACTAGTCCATGATCATGCAAATAACATGTCTATATTATTGCATAATCAATTAGAGGACATCATTTGTGATTTATTAGAATTGGAATCAACTCAAAACCAGTTATGGTTGAATTTTAAATTAAGTTTCAATTTCCAAAAGTCCCTGACTTGTTATTTTTAACATTTAAATTCTACTACGAATTTGGAGATGGGGCCAGTGGCATTGGTTAGATAATTTCATGGGATTTCCAATGGTATAAAGTTTGCTAAATTTGGTTTGGCAGATTTCAAACTATTCAATTTTTACTAAACCATCTCAAAGCACAATTTAAAATAAGTTTAAACCTAAATTCGAATCGTGGGCTTAGGCGGGAAACCTTAACGGGCCGAAACGGATTTAAATTCACCGCGCAGCCCAACAAGCCACGGGTGCGAGTGGGCTGCCCTGACGAGGTGGGGTCCACCTATCAGCGACGCTTTAACCAGCGAAACGGTGCGCCGATTCTAAGCCGTAGGATTAGAAAGGAGATCCACGGCTCACAGAGGCCGTCGTCTCCGGCGGGATTCCGACGAGCTCACGGCGTCAGTAGGGGGTCGGAGAGCCTACCAGGCCGTTGCAGGTGTCTGGCAGTATGCGCGAGGAAGTGGGTGTCGTCGAGGAAGCTCCTGGTGCAGCGGTGGCGCTCGGGGAGGCTCCAGGCGTCGCAGAGCTTCTGCGAGCTCCGGCGGACTCGAGCTCGCGATTCGAGCTGCTCCGACGGCTATTGGTGAAATTGATCGGGGGGTGTTGCTCAGTGAAGGGAGGGGAGTGATTTGTGTGAAGATAGGAGGAGCCGATCGTCGCTATTTATAGCGGCCGATGGTGGCCGTGAGGTGCTGTGGAGGTGCGGCCAGGGCGCGGCGCTTCTGGCGATCGAATGGGCAAAGCGAGGACGGCATCGTGTAGGCGTTGTCTTGGCGGTTCTCGAGGACTAGCTGGCGCAGAGAAAGGTTGAGAGGATGGCTCGGGCGCGTGCAATGAGTGCCGCAGTACCCGCGGTATTTCGCCGGCGAGGACGACGGTGACAAGGCCTCCGCAGCTCATCGAGTGTGTCTAGGCGTTAGAGGGTGTGGAGTAGCTACTCAGCGCGGTGGTAGGGATGCAGGAGGAGGACGGCGTCGCTCGAGCGCGCGACGTACTGGCGCGGCCAGTGCGCGGTCACCGCGTCGACTGGCACGTCCTGGCAACGTTTTGGCACGCGCGTTCCGGCCAATGCCAAGCCTTGGCGATCAAGTGCAAAGTACTGGTGCGATCCTTATGCGTTCAAGATGCTCCAGGACAAGGTGATGGGCTGAGAGAGAGGCCAGAGAGAGGGATGCCCAAAGTGGCCGGGTGTGCATGGCATGATCATATTCTCCAAACTTTTCCACTCTACCAAGCCCTAGCATGTACCAAGCTTGATGCAGGGGAGCCAGAGGGATCAAATGATCACGGATTAAAGTGGGTTTAGGCAAGAAACCGCTGGACAAAGACATGTAACACAAATTGCAAATGATGCCTGCCAAGTGTTCGACACAATGCCCGCATGAACATTTTTGTCGAATTTTGGAATTCTTTTTGGTACATCTCAATTATATAATTAATGTGTTGGATTGGTGGTGGTGGTGTTCATTTTGGAAGTGATTTGCAACATTTCAAATTTGAGGTTATCTTCACATTGATTTAAAGTCTTCTCTTGTCAATTTTCTACTAGTCAACCTGGTCAACTTTAACCATGATGGTCAACATGAAAGTTGTAGACCTTGACATGGTCTTGGATGACATGGCTTTGGTTGACTAAGTTTAGTTTAAGAATTGAGAAAAACAGAGGGGTAAAGTGGTGAAGAAAATATTTTTGGGCCATATGACCATTATCATATGTATGAAGAAATCTTGATTTCTTTGGGTTTGATTCTTGATCCAAGGATGCATTTGGGTTAGTTTATCACATTAAAGTATTTTAGAAGCAAGAGGGCAAGCAATCTTGGCCTAGGGTGAAGAATTTCAATTTGGCATATGGTGTATGTAGGTGAAATATGGGTTTTTTCCATTTTCTTTATTTCTTCTCAAATTATTGTTTGATCCTCTTTGTTAGGGTTCATATAGCAATTGATAAACATACTAACACTCAGCATGGTAATAGCACATAGGTAAAACACTCAAATGCATAAAACTATATGTGGCACTATATGCATGTAAAAAGTTTTTGTTTGTTGCAAATTTTGAATAATTGAAACTCTCTCTTGATTTTATTATTGTTGAAACTTGGGATGTTACAAACCCTTCCCCCTTACAAAAGATCTCGTCCCGAGATCTTAAAGAAAACTAGGTACTAAAGAGATCTGGGTACTCAGTCTTCATAAAGTCTTCTCTCTCCCAAGTGGCTTCTTCTTCGGTGTGGCTACTCCATTGGATTTTCAGAAACTTGATACTCCGGGTACGGGTGGTTCTGAAAGCTTCTTCCAGGATGCGAATAGGTACTTCGCGGTATGTCAGATCTGAGTTGATATCCACAGCTCGATGGTCGATGTTCTTGAAAAACTCGGTCTTCTCAGGTATCTCCAAGCATTTCCAGAGTAGCGAGATGTGAAACACATTGTGCACTGCTGACATTTCTTCTGGTAGATCCAGTTGATAAGACACTTCTCCACGGCGACTCTGGACTTTGAAGGGTCCGACATAACGGGGTGCAAGCTTTCCTCTAAGCTGGAATCTCTGCATTCCTTTAAGGGGGGACACTTTGAGATACACGAAATCTCCGATCTCGAAGGTCATCTCTCGGCGTCTCTTGTCGGCTGATACGCGTAGATGCACACGTCCGTTGGGAACCCCAAGTGGAAGGTATGATGCGTATAGAAGCAAGTTTCCCTCAGTATGAAACCAAGGTTTAATCGAACCAGTAGGAGCCAAGAAGCACGTTGAAGGTTGATGGTCGCGAAATGTGATGCGGCGCAACACCGGTGATTCCGGCGCCAACGCGGAACCCGCACAACACAACCCAAGTACTTTGTCCCAACGAAACAGTGAGGTTGTCAATCTCACCGGCTTGCTGTAACAAAGGATTAAACGTATCGAGTGGAAGATGTTTGCAAAGAAAACGAGTAAACACAATTGCGATAGATTGTATGCTATGTAAAGAATAGGACCGGGGTCCACAGCTCACTAGAGGTGTCTCTCCCATAAGATAAAAGCATGTTGGGTGAACAAATTACAGTCGGGCAATTGACAAAATAGAGAAAGGCATAACAATGCATATACATGATATGATAAATATAGTGAGATTTAATTGGGCATTACGACAAAGTACATAGACCGCCATCCAACTCGCATCTATGCCTAAAAAGTCCACCTTCGAGGTTATCATCCGAACCCCATTCGGCATTAAGTTGCTAAGCAACGAGACAATTGCATTAAGTATGGTGCGTAATGTAAT
Source organism: Lolium rigidum (assembly GCF_022539505.1). NCBI lineage: Eukaryota > Viridiplantae > Streptophyta > Magnoliopsida > Poales > Poaceae > Lolium > Lolium rigidum. The sequence continues at coordinate 51,977,819 of NC_061511.1, read as the reverse complement.
CAACAACTACATCCTTAGACATAGCATCAATGTTTTATCCCTAGTGGCAACAAGCACATCACAACCTTAGAACCTACCTGTCACGATCCCAGTGTCAATGAAGGCATGAACCCACTATCGAGCATAAATACCCCCTCTTGGAGTTAAGAGCAAAAACTTGGCCGAGCCTCTACTAATAACGGAGAGCATGCAAGATCATAAACAACACATAAACAATAGATTGATAATCACCATAATCATAGTACTCTCTATCCATCGGATCCCGACAAACACAACATATAGTATTACGGATAGATGATCTTGATCATGTTAGGCAGCTCACAAGATCCAACAATGAAGCACAACAAGGAGAAGACGACCATCTAGCTACTCGCTATGGACCCATGGTCCAGGGGTGAACTACTCACTCATCACTCCGGAGGCGACCATGGCGGTGTAGAGTCCTCCGGGAGATGAATCCCCTCTCCGGCGAGGTGCCGGAGGCGATCTCCTGAATCCCCCGAGATGGGATTCGCGGCGGCGGCGTCTCCTGGAAGGTTTTCCGTATCGTGGCTCTCGGTATCGGGGGTTTCGCGACGGAGACTTTAAGTAGGCGGAAGGTCAACGCGGGGAGCCACACGAGGGGCCCAGGGGCAGGTCGGCGCGGCCGGGGCCCGGGCCGCGCCGCCCTAGCTCCCGGCTGCCTCGTGGCCCCACTTCGTTATCTCTTCGGTCTTCCGGAAGCTTCGTGCAAAAATAGGACCCCGGGCGAAAGTTTCGTCCAATTCCGAGAATATTTCCTTACTAGGATTTACGAAACCAAAAACAGCAGAAAACAGCAAGCTGGCTCTTCGGCATCTTGTTAATAGGTTAGTTCCAGAAAATGCATAAATATGACATATAATGTGCATAAAACATGTAGGTATCATCAATAAAGTAGCATGGAACATAAGAAATTATCGATACGTTGGAGACGTATCAGCATCCCCAAGCTTAGTTCTGCTCGTCCCGAGCGAGGTAAAACGATAACAAAGATAATTTCTGAAGTGACATGCCATCATAATCTTGATCATACTATTTGTAAACATATGTAATGAATGCAGCGATCAAAACAAAGGTAATGACATGAGTAAACAAATGAATCATATAGCAAAGACTTTTCATGAATAGTACTTCAAGACAAGCATCAATAAGTCTTGCATAAGAGTTAACTCATAAAGCAATAAATCAAAGTAAAGGTATTGAAGCAACACAAAAGAAGATTAAGTTTCAGCGGTTGCTTTCAACTTATAACATGTATATCTCATGGATTTTGTCAACATAAAGTAATATAACAAGTGCAATATGCAAGTATGTAGGAATCAATGCACAGTTCACACAAGTGTTTGCTTCTTAAGGTGGAAGGAGATAGGTAAACTGACTCAACAATAAAAGTAAAAGAATGGTCCTTCAAAAGGAAAGCATCGATTGTTGTATTTGTGCTAGAGCTTTTATTTTGAAAACATGAAACAATTTTGTCAACGGTAGTAATAAAGCATATGAGTTATGTAAATTATATCTTACAAGTTGCAAGCCTCATGCATAGTATACTAGTAGTGCCCGCACCTCGTCCTACTTAGCTTGGACTACCGGATCTTTGCATGCCATGTTTCAACCAAGTGTCACAAAGGGGTACCTCCATGCCGCCTGTACAAAGGTCTAAGGAGAAAGCTCGCATTTTGGATTTCTCGCTTTTGATTATTCTCAACTTAGACATCCATACCGGGACAACATGGACAACCAGATAATGGACTCCTCTTAAATGCATAAGCATGTAGCAATGATTATTATTCTCATATGAGATTGAGGATGTATGTCCAAAACTGAAACTTTCACCATGATTCATGGCTTTAGTTAGCGGCCCAATGTTCTTCTCTAACAATTTTGCATGCTCCAACCACTAAAATGATAGATCCTTCAGACAAGACGGATATGCATAGCAACTCACATGATATTCAACAATAGTTGATGGCGTTCCCCAGAAACATGGTTATCGCACAACAAGCAACTTAATAAAATATAAAGTGCATAAGTACATATTCGATACTACGATAGTTTTTAAGGCTATTTTGTCCCATGAGCTATATATTGCAAAGGTGGATGATGGAATTTTAAAGGTAGCACTCAAGCAATTTACTTTGGAATGGCGGAGAAATACCATGTAGTAGGTAGGTATGGTGGACACAAATGGCATAGTAGTTGGCTCAAGGATTTTGGATGCATGAGAAGTATTCCCTCTCGATACAAGGTTTAGGCTAGCAAGGTTATTTGAAGCAAACTCAAGGATGAACAAGTGCAGCAAAACTCACATAAAAGACATATTGTAAACATTATAAGACTCTACACCGTCTTCCTTGTTGTTCAAAACTCAATACTAGATATTATCTAGACCTTAGAGAGACCAAATATGCAAATCAAATTTTAGCAAGCTCTATGTATTTCTTCATTAATGGGTGCAAAGCATATGATGCAAGAGCTTAAACATGAGCACAACAATTGCCAAGTATCACATTATCCAAGACATTTTAGAATTACTACATGTAGCATTTTCCAATTCCAACCATATAACAATTTAACGAAGAAGAAACTTCGCCATGAACATTATGAGTAAAGCCTAAGGACACATGTGTCCATATGCAACAGCGGAGCGTGTCTCTCTCCCACAAAGTGAATGCTAGGATCCATTTTATTCAAACAAAAACAAAAACAAAAACAAATCGACGCTCCAAGTAAAGAACACAAGATGTGACTGAATAAAAATATAGTTTCGGGGAGGAACCTGATGATGTTGTCGATGAAGAAGGGGATGCCTTGGGCATCCCCAAGCTTAGACGCTTGAGTCTTCTTAAAATATGCAGGGGTGAACCACGGGGGCATCCCCAAGCTTAGAGCTTTCACTCCTCTTGATCATAGTATATCATTCTCCTCTCTTGACCCTTGAAAACTTCCTTCACACCAAACTTCAAGCAAACTCATTAGAGGGTTAGTGCACAATTAATAATTCACACATTCAGAGGTGACACAATCATTATTTTCACTTCTGGACATTGCATAATGCTACTGGACATTAATGGATCAAAGAAATAAATCCATCATAGCAAAAGAGGCAATGCGAAATAAAAGGCAGAATCTGTCAAAAACAGAACAGTCCGTAAAGACGAATTTAAAGCTGGCACCAGACTTGCTCAAATGGAAAAACTCAAAACTAATGAAAGTTGCGTACATATCTGAGGATCACGCTCGTAAATTGGCAGATTTTTTCGAATTTTCTACAGAGAACTGTGCCCAGATTCGTGACAGACAGCAATGCTGTTTCTGCGCAGCAATCCCAAATATAACATCAACTTTGGCATAGAAACTTTACTTGGCACAAAAACATGATAAGGAGAGGTTGCTACAGTAGTAAACAACTTCCAAGACTCAATAAAACAAAAAATTGCTGTAGGTAAAAACATGGGTTGTCTCCCATAAGCGCTTTTCTTTAACGCCTTTCAGCTAGGCGCAGAAAGTGCAAATCAAGTAACATCGAGAGTAGAAGCATCAACATCATTATTTTTCATGCAAACACAACTTGTTGCAGAGGGTACTTTAGGTGCTCCATTATCTAGATTCTCTATGGTGGTGCTAGGGGTTTTAGAAATTTTAGGCCTATAATAATTCTTTTGTTTAGGCACTTTAGAGGCGTACATGAATTTTTGCTCTTTACCCACATAAGCTTTCTCATTATACTTAAGAGAAGAAAAGGTTGAACCCAAGGTTCCCATAGCTTTTTCAAGTTCATCAATCCTATTGGTTTGATTATCATGGATAACACAAGTTCCTAGGACACTAATTCTTTCATCAATCCCTCCTAGGGATTTATCAAGTTCATCAGTTTTATCCAATAACATTTCCAATTTAGTTTCAATACTTGGAAATTTTTTCTCTATGGTTTCCAATTTTTTCATAACATTCTCAAGAGAGATTTCAATTTTAACTTCATTAACAGGTGGTATTCCAACTAGACTCTCAATGATGCAACTAGCTTCTAAAGCGGGAGTACCTAGGAAATTACCTCCCGAAAGGGTATCAAGAACATATCTATTCCAACTAGATAAACCAACATAAAAGTTCCTAAGAAGGATAGTGGTGGAGTGTTTCTTAATGCACCTTTGATGAGCATTACTAATTCTATACCAAGCATCTTTAAAACTTTCTCCACCTTGTTGCTTAAAAGAACGAACTTCAACTTCAGGATTACTCATTTTAGTAGCAATAAAACAAACTAGATAAAGTAAATGCAAGTAACTAATTTTTTTTGTATTTTTGATATAGAGAGCAAGACAGTAAATAAAGTAAAACTAGCAACTAATTTTTGTGTGTGTTTTGTTTAGGTGCAGCAAACAAAGTAGTAAATAAAATAAAGCAAGACAAAAACAAAGTAAAGAGATTGAGAAGTGGAGACTCCCCTTGCAGCGTGTCTTGATCTCCCCGGCAACGGCGCCAGAAATTTAGCTTGATACGCGTAGATGCACACGTCCGTTGGGAACCCCAAGTGGAAGGTATGATGCGTATAGAAGCAAGTTTCCCTCAGTATGAAACCAAGGTTTAATCGAACCAGTAGGAGCCAAGAAGCACGTTGAAGGTTGATGGTCGCGAAATGTGATGCGGCGCAACACCAGTGATTCCGGCGCCAACGCGGAACCTGCACAACACAACCCAAGTACTTTGTCCCAACGAAACAGTGAGGTTGTCAATCTCACCGGCTTGCTGTAACAAAGGATTAAACGTATCGAGTGGAAGATGTTTGCAAAGAAAACAGTAAACACAATTGCAGTAGATTGTATGCTATGTAAAGAATAGGACCGGGGTCCACAGTTCACTAGAGGTGTCTCTCCCATAAGATAAAAGCATGTTGGGTGAACAAATTACAGTCGGGCAATTGACAAAATAGAGAAAGGCATAACAATGCATATACATGATATGATAAATATAGTGAGATTTAATTGGGCATTACGACAAAGTACATAGACCGCCATCCAACTGCATCTATGCCTAAAAAGTCCACCTTCAGGTTATCATCCGAACCCCATTCGAGTATTAAGTTGCTAAGCAACGGACAATTGCATTAAGTATGGTGCGTAATGTAATCAACAACTACATCCTTAGACATAGCATCAATGTTTTATCCCTAGTGGCAACAAGCACATCACAACCTTAGAACCTACTCGTCACGATCCCGAGTGTCAATGAAGGCATGAACCCACTATCGAGCATAAATACCCCTCTTGGAGTTAAGAGCAAAAACTTGGCCGAGCCTCTACTAATAACGGAGAGCATGCAAGATCATAAACAACACATAAACAATAGATTGATAATCACCATAATCATAGTACTCTCTATCCATCGGATCCCGACAAACACAACATATAGTATTACGGATAGATGATCTTGATCATGTTAGGCAGCTCACAAGATCCAACAATGAAGCACAACAAGGAGAAGACGACCATCTAGCTACTGCTATGGACCCATGGTCCGGGGGTGAACTACTCACTCATCACTCCGGAGGCGACCATGGCGGTGTAGAGTCCTCCGGGAGATGAATCCCCTCTCCCGCGGGGGTGCCGGAGGCGATCTCCTGAATCCCCCGAGATGGGATTCGCGGCGGCGGCGTCTCTGGAAGGTTTTCCGTATCGTGGCTCTCGGTACTGGGGGTTTCGCGACGGAGACTTTAAGTAGGCGGAAGGTCAACGCGGGGGGCCACACGAGGGGCCCGGGGGCAGGTCGGCGCGGCCAGGGCCTGGGCCGCGCCGCCCTAGCTCCTGGCTGCCTCGTGGCCCCACTTCGTTATCTCTTCGGTCTTCTGGAAGCTTCGTGCAAAAATAGGACCCCGGGCGAAAGTTTCGTCCAATTCCGAGAATATTTCCTTACTAGGATTTCGAAACCAAAAACAGCAGAAAACAAAGAATCGGCTCTTCGGCATCTTGTTAATAGGTTAGTTCCAGAAAATGCATAAATATGACATATAATGTGCATAAAACATGTAGGTATCATCAATAAAGTAGCATGGAACATAAGAAATTATCGATACGTTGGAGACGTATCATCGGCGTAGCTCTTCTGCCTTGATTGAGCGGTCTTGAGGTACTCGCGGATCTTGTGAACCTTCTCTTCAGCTTCCCGGAGAATATCTGGTCCAAAGACTTGACTCTCTCCAACTTCCGACCAATTCAGAGGGGTACGGCACTTCCTTCCGTACAGGGCTTCAAAAGGGGCCATTTGCAAACTGGCTTGATAGCTGTTGTTGTACGAGAATTCTGCGTATGGCAAGCAGTCTTCCCACTTGGATCCATACTCCAACACACATGCTCTCAGCATATCTTCCAAGATCTGGTTGACTCGTTCAGTCTGTCCATCCGTCTGCGGGTGATAGGCTGTGCTGAAGTTCAGCCGGGTTCCGAGTCCTTCATGTACCTTCTGCCAAAATCTGGAGGTGAATTGGGATCCTCTATCGGATACTATTGACTTCGGGGTTCCGTGCAGGCTGACTATTCGTGAGATATACAACTCTGCAAGTCTTGGTCTTTGGTAGGTGGTCTTGACGGGGATGAAATGGGCGACTTTGGTCAATCTGTCGACCACTACCCAGATAGAATCATTCCCTTTACTAGATCTGGGTAATCCAGTGATGAAGTCCATTCCTACCGAATCCCACTTCCATTCGGGAATCTGCAGGGGCTGTAGTAGTCCTGCGGGTCGTTGATGTTCTGCCTTGACTCTTTGACAGATGTCACACTTGGCGATGTAACTCCCGATTTCTCGCTTCATTCCATGCCACCAGAACTGTTCCTTCAGATCTTGGTACATCTTGGTACCTCCGGGATGAATAGAATACAAGGTGTCATGGGCTTCCTTCAGAATAACTTGTTTCAACTCCGAATCTGACGGTACGCACAAGCGTCCGTTGTACCAAAGTACTCCTTCTTCATCTACGGTGAATCCTGGTGCCTTTCCCGCAGCTATTTGGCTTTTGACTCCGTCAATACTAGAATTGCCCTTCTGGGCTTCTTTGATCTGGCTAATCAAGGTGGGCTGGAGTTCAATGCTGGCGAGAAAACCTTTGCTAACTAGCTCCATCCTAAACTGTTCAAACTCTTGGTGCAGGCTGGGTTGCTCTTCAGCGATCATGGAGTTCAACTGACACGGCAGTCTACTCAAAGCATCTGCTACCACATTGGCCTTGCCCGGGTGATAGTGGATTTCCATATCATAATCCTTGATTAACTCTAACCATCTCCTTTGCCTCATGTTTAGCTCCTTCTGAGTGAAGATATACTTCAAGCTCTTGTGATCCGAATAGATCTCGCATCGATTACCCATGAGGTAATGACGCCATACTTTCAAGGCTAACACGACGACTGCTAGCTCTAAGTCATGGGTCGGATAGTTCTGCTCGTGCTGCTTCAGTTGCCTGGACAGATACGATATCACTTTGCCTTCTTGCATCAACACACATCCAAGACCAATCTTGGAGGCATTACAATACACATCAAATGGTTTGGTGATGTCCGGCATGATCAGTATTGGGGCTGAGGTCAGTCTGCTCTTGAGCTGTTGGAAACTTTCTTCACACTTGTCCGTCCATTCGAACTTCTTGTCCTTCTTCAGCAGTTGCGTCATAGGTCTGGCTATGCTTGAGAATCCTTCAACGAATCGGCGGTAATATCCCGCCAATCCGAGAAATGCACGGACCTCAGTCTGGGTGGTTGGGGCTTTCCATTCTGCAACGGTCTTTATTTTTGTGGGATCAACGGCAATTCCTCCTGCTGACAAGATGTGTCCCAGGAATCCTACTTCCTTCAACCAAAACTCGCACTTGCTGAACTTGGCGTACAGCTGGTGTTCCCGAAGAGTATCTAAGACCACTTCCAGGTGTTGCTCATGTTCTTCTTCGGTTTTGGAGTAGATAAGGATGTCGTCGATGAAGACAATGACGAACTTATCCAGGAAGTTCATGAAGATCTTATTCATGAGATTCATGAAATAAGCGGGGGCGTTGGTCAATCCAAATGACATGACATTGTACTCATACAATCCATATCTGGTGGTGAAAGCAGTTTTGGGGATGTCCGTTGCACGGATCTTCAGCTGATGGTAACCTGTCCTAAGATCAATCTTAGAGAACACGGTGGCACCGGTCAACTGGTCAAACAGGTCTTCTATTTTGGGCAAAGGATACTTATTCTTGATAGTGACATCATTAAGCTTGCGGTAATCCGTACATAAACGGTTCGCACCATCCTTTTTATCCACAAACAAAACTGGTGACCTCCAGGGCGATGCACTTGGTCGAATCAGACCTTTGGCTAGCATATCATCCAGTTGTTTCTTCAGTTCTACTAACTCTGCTGCGTTCATACTGTAAGCTCTCTGGGCTATGGGTCCAGTTCCGGGGATTAGCTCAATGATAAACTCGATATCCCGGTCCGGGGGCATACCGGGTAGGCCATCCGGAAACACATCAGAGTATCTACAGACGACTCTGATTTGATCCAAGGTAGGTTTGGCTGAACTCTGGTTGCAGGTAAATTTTCTGGGTAGTTTTTCTGAGATGTGCTCTACTAACACTCCGGTGCTACTAGTCATGGTGATGGCCTTCTTGGCACAATCAATCAGTCCATGATGTTTGGACATCCAGTCCATACCCAATACTACTTCCAAACCTTTTGTTTCCAGAACAATCAAATTTGCATAAAATTCTATTTCATGAATTCTGATAGGAACATCCTTGCAAATTTTTCTAGCTTTAGTGGTTGATCCAGGTATTTGCACTACCATGACATGCTTCAAACTGATGGGTTGAATCTTACTAGTGCATGCAAAATCTTCCATAACAAATGAATGCGATGCTCCAGAATCAAACAGCACTCTTGCAGGTATTGAGTTAACAGAGAACATACCCAGCACGACATCTGGGGCTTCCTGAGCTTCTTCCGCACTCATGTGAAAGAGGCGGCCGCTACGGTTGTTCGGGTTGTTGGGGGTGAACTTCTTGCTGTTGGCGACACGGCGTTGCTGCTGAGCAGGGCCAGTGGTGTTGGCGGCCATCTTGGCGAGTTTCTTGGGACACTCGTTGGAGTAGTGCCCCACCACGCCACACTCATAGCAGTTGATGGTGGACTTGTCCTTGGGGGCGACAGGGACAGCGTTGCTCCCAGTCCTCGGAGCAGTGTTGGTGTTGGGGTTGGCAGGGGCTCTTGTCGGAGCGCGGTTGAAGTTGTTGTTGTGGTGGACGAAGTTATTGCTGTTGTGGTGGTGTCCTCCCGTCCTGGGGTTTCCTCCACTCCGGTTCTGATAACCGGGGCGCGACATCTGTGCCGGTGGCCTGGTGTTTCTGGGGGTGAATCCTCCGCTTGAGCTAGGGCGAAACTTGGAGGTGTTGCTGGGCCCACTCTGGTGCATCATGCGGCGCTTGCGGTTTTCATTGGCTTGGTTCAACTTGCCCTCCATCTGGATGGCGGAGTCAACAAGGGCTTCGAGGTCGGCAAAAGGGATGTTGACCAACACGGTCCGCATCTCATCATGCGATCCGTTCAGGAACCTCTCCTTCCTCTTCTCGGTGGTGTCAGTCTCATCCGGGGAGTACCTTGACAGAGTGAGGAATCTGTCGCGGTATTCTACCACGGTTAGACGGCCTTGCTTTAACTCGCGGAACTCATCCCGCATCTTCTTGATGAGACCCGGTGGCACATGATACTTGCTAAACTTGAGCTTGAAATCTGCCCAAGTCATCATTTGCCCCGCATTCAATGCGCGAGCACTTGTCCACCAGGCACGTGCAGGTCCTGCCAAATAGTGGGTGGCAAACAGCACCTTGTCATTATCTTCCACTCCGGCAACCTCAAGATTGTTCTCCATTGTTTGGAGCCAATCATCAGCATCCAGGGGTTCCTCCGTTTTGCTAAACACCGGTGGGTTGGTGTTCTGAAAGTTCTTCAGCTTGGATCCTGGGTGGTCATGGTTCCCGTGGCCTTGGTTGTTCTGTGCTAGCTGTTGCAGAGCAGTGATATTGGCCTGCCTTTCAGCGCGTTCAGCCTCCCTGTCCTCCATCATGAGCTGCAGCATCTGCATCAGCGCATCCTGATTTGCGTTGCGATTTGGAGGTGCCATCTGAACAGGGGTATGGATCATGAGATGAGAGGGAAATTTTTATGGCTTATTTTGGGGGTAAAATCACATAATTTAAAACTTGATTCATAAGATGATAATATTACACACCACATAGTCATGAAGGTAGCACTTATTACAAGGTAACAAACCGGAGGGTTTGAAGAACCCTTTCAACAATCTACGATACATGGGGCGGATACAAAGGACCGATACATCTCATACTACGCAAGTGCTCAGAGAGGGATGGAAACTATCCATCGATGCGGAGCGGGAAGGTGGTGTCCATCCCGGCAGGCAGGTGCTGGTAGAAGTCCATGTCTCCTTCTTCCTCCTCCTCGTAGTCATTGTCGTTGCTGACATAGGAGTAGCCATCCCCTTGGATGTCTTTCCCCTCGCCTTCTCCTTCCAGGATCTGGAGCTGCTCTGCCTGAGTGGAGATGGTCTCCTTCAGGACGGAGATCTTGGTCTTGAGGTGGTGGATGGTGGAGTCCCTCTTCGCGACCAGCTGGCGGAGAGTTCTACGCTCCTTTGCGATGACCTTGATGGTCTCCGCATACTGGTTCAGCTGTTGCTGAGTGTGGTTGGCGGCGGCGCGGGAGTTATCCAGCGCAGACCGAGTCTTGAACAACATGTAGTCGAGATGATCCACATGGTGCCTCAGCACTGGGTGGTATGGCAAGCTGAGGGGCAGCCCAACAGAGGAGTGCCTTGCAAAGTGCGCAAAGCGTTCCCCTTCAATAGCCAGCGAGTTCTGCCCGCACAGACGAGCGAGAGCCTCCTGTAGAGCATGGGCGAGTCCATCCACCCAGGTGTTGTCTCGAAGAGAGAACTGAATCTGGCGGAACATGGGTGACTCCGGCTTCCCAGGAAGGTTAGCCATGATGAGCCACTGGAGCTGGCCATTGGCTTGGTCAGTGATCTGGCCTCCGTAAAACACGGGAGGCGAACGTCCGAGGAACTCTGTGAGGGCAAACAGATCCCTTTCAAAGATCAGATCCCCATGATGGCGTGTAACTCACACGTTCGTTGGGAACCCCAAGAGGAAGGTATGATGCGCACAGTAGCAAGTTTTCCCTCAGAAAGAAACCAAGGTTTAATCGAACCAGGAGGAGCCAAGAAGCACGTTGAAGGTTGATGGTGGCGAAATGTGATGCGGCGCAACAACAGGGATTCCGGCGCCAACGTGGAACCTGCACAACACAACCCAAGTACTTTGTCCCAACGAAACAGTGAGGTTGTCAATCTCACCGGCTTGCTATAACAAAGGATTAACCGTATTGTGTGGAAGATGATTGTTTGCAAGAAAACAGTAAAACAAGTATTGCGATGAGATTGTATGCGATGTAAAGAATAGGACCGGGGTCCACAGTTCACTAGAGGTGTCTCTCCCATAAGATAAAGCATGTTGGGTGAACAAATTACAGTCGGGCAATTGACAAATAGAGAAGGGCATAACAATGCATATACATGATATGATAAATATAGTGAGATTTAATCCGGGCATTACGACAAAGTACATAGACCGCCATCCAACCGCATCTATGCCTAAAAAGTCCACCTTCAGGTTATCATCCGAACCCCATTCGGTATTAAGTTGCTAAGCAACAGACAATTGCATTAAGTATGGTGCGTAATGTAATCGACAACTACATCCTTAGACATAGAATCAATGTTTTATCCCTAGTGGCAACAAGCACATCACAACCTTAGAACTTTCTCGTCATCGTCCCGGTGTCAATGAAGGCATGAACCCACTATCGAGCATAAATACTCCCTCTTGGAGTTAAGAGCAAAAACTTGGCCAGAGCCTCTACTAATAACGGAGAGCATGCAAGATCATAAACAACACATAAACAATAGATTGATAATCACCATAACATAGTATTCTCTATCCATCGGATCCCGACAAACACAACATATAGTATTACGTATAGATGATCTTGATCATGTTAGGCAGCTCACAAGATCCAACAATGAAGCACATGAGGAGAAGACGACCATCTAGCTACTGTTATGGACCCATAGTCCAGGGGTGAACTACTCACTCATCACTCCGGAGGCGACCATGGCGGTGTAGAGTCCTCCGGGAGATGAATCCCCTCTCCGGCAGGGTGCCGGAGGCGATCTCCTGAATCCCCCGAGATGGGATTCGCGGCGGCGGCGTCTCTGGAAGGTTTTCCGTATCGTGGCTCTCGGTACTGGGGTTTTCGCGACGGAGGCTATAAGTAGGCGAAAGGGTAGGTCAGGGGGGCTGACGAGGGGCCCACACCATAGGGCGGCGCGGGCCCCCCTCTGGCCGCGCGGCCCTATGGTGGCGGCGCCTCGTCGCCCCACTTCGTTATCTCTTCGGTCTTCCGGAAGCTCCGTGCAAAAATAGGACCCCGGGCGGTGATTTCGTCCAATTCCGAGAATATTTCGTTACTAGGATTTACGAAACCAAAAACAGCAGAAAACAACAATCGGCTCTTCGGCATCTTGTTAATAGGTTAGTTCCAGAAAATGCGTAAATACGACATATAATGTGCATAAAACATGTAGGTATCATCAATAAAGTAGCATGGAACATAAGAAATTATCGATACGTTGGAGACGTATCACCCCACCGTTCGCCAGGTCGTACACTTGGGTTTGGATGAAGGGCTCCGTCGGGATGATAGGCTCCATCTGTAGAGGGAGTGACAAGCAAGTTAACAAGTGAAAGTGTTCAAAATTTTAAGTAATAAGAACATGAATTGGTTATTCTGAAAAGATCTCAGAGGTAAGGGTATGATGGTATTTTCATAACTATTCCATTCATTATATTTAAAACTAAGTTTGCCGAACGTCCATTCTAACTAGGGTCTCCTAAGGTCAAACAATGGCTCTGATACCAACTTGTCAACACCCGGTTTTTTAAGTCCGGATGCCCTATTACATCATACATCGCAATCCCAGGAAGATTGTTTTTGTGAGATATAATAGTAAGTAGTTCAGAGTCATCATTTATTACAGCACATAAGGTCTTACAACAAGGGATCACATGATCCAATATTACACACATAGATTGTTCAACATCACAAATAAGTAGCGGAAGCGTAGTAGTAGTGGACTATATATTCCACAGGCAACGCTTGACGTTAGAAGGCGATCCTAGTTATCGTAGACATCCTGCTGCCCGTCCTCCTGATACTGTTGCTCCTCTTCAAAGTCTGGCATTTGAATAGCCAGGGCAAAGCCATGAGTACTTTTAAAGTACTCGCAAACTAATACTAAGGTAAAACATATTAAGTGTAGTAAGGGGTACTAAGCTCTAGGTTTATTTGCATAAAGCCAAGTTTTCATTTGATAAACATTTAGTAAATACCCATCATTTGCTAGACTAACTCAAGTGGGAACATTAGTGTCATTCCCACCATTCTTTTGGAATCTAAGTCAAGTCACCATTTAATTCATCATTTCGAAAGAAATTCTGATAACGGAAATAGTATGGCCTTTCCAACCGTCCATAACCGCGGACACGGCTATTCGAATAGGTTTAACACGAGGAAATAGTAGTGATCAAAGTTCTCCTCTTCTTCTTGGGGGTAGGCTTCCTCCTCTTGATACTCCTCGTTACTAGCGTCTATATACGAATACGAGGTATAAATACTAAACCAAGCTCACATACTATACTAGAAACACTTAAAAGAATTCCCACACTAATATTATCATCAATCAAACATGGCATGGTGGGTTGTTGGATGAGTTCTTATTAAAAATAAGTTCCTCTTATTATTACTATTTCTTAAATTTGATCTGTAGTTCCTTAGAGAAATTAATTTCCTCCTATTATCTCATATTAAGATTTAATCTCTTCATATAATAATCAGGTATGAAATATAGATTGACCCAAGGTCAACATTTCATATCTATTATATGTGAGTATATATAATAATTGAAGTGTTATACTCCACATGGTGTTTAATACTTAACATTTAAATGAATTAAAATCTCTAAGTAATAGTTATCAGAGGTTCATAATTCTAAATCATTCCCTCTGGTTGCATTACTTAGGATCAAGATTTAAATGAGAGGATAGCTCTCATATTACTTATTGAATTTAAATTCAAGTGGAAAATCACTAGAATTGACTACATAGCTATTTTATTTCATCTAGTCCATGATCATGCAAATAACATGTCTATATTATTGCATAATCAATTAGAGGACATCATTTGTGATTTATTAGAATTGGAATCAACTCAAAACCAGTTATGGTTGAATTTTAAATTAAGTTTCAATTTTCAAAAGTCCCTGACTTGTTATTTTTAACATTTAAATTCTTCTACGAATTTGGAGACGGGGCCAGTGGCATTGGTTAGATAATTTCATGGGCTTTCCAATGGTATAAAGTTTGCTAAATTTGGTTTGGCATATTTCAAACTATTCAATTTTTACTAAACCATCTGCAGCACAATTTAAAATAAGTTTAAACCTAAATTCGAATCGTGGGCTTAGGCGGGAAACCTTAACGGGCCGAAACGGATTTAAATTCACCGCGCAGCCCAACAAGCCACGGGTGCGAGTGGGCTGCCCTGACGAGGTGGGGTCCACCTGTCAGCGACGCTTTAACCAGCGAAACGGTGCGCCGATTCTAAGCCGTAGGATTAGAAAGGAGATCCACGGCTCACAGAGGCCATCGTCTCCGGCGGGATTCCGACGAGCTCACGGCGTCAGTAGGGGGTCGGAGAGCCTACCAGGCCGTTGCAGGTGTCTGGCAGTATGCGCGAGGAAGTGGGTGTCGTCGAGGAAGCTCCTGGTGCAGCGGTGGCGCTCGGGGAGGCTCCAGGCGTCGCAGAGCTTCTGCGAGCTCCGGCGGACTCGAGCTCGCGATTCGAGCTGCTCCAACGGCTATTGGTGAAATTGATCGGGGGGTGTTGCTCAGTGAAGGGAGGGGAGTGATTTGTGTGAAGAGAGGAGGAGCCGATCGTCGCTATTTATAGCGGCTGATGGTGGCCGTGAGGTGCTGTGGAGGTGCGGCCATGGCGCGGCGCTTCTGGCGATCGAAAGGGCAAAGCGAGGACGGCATCGTGTAGGCGTTGTCCTGGCGGTGCTCGAGGACTAGCTGGCGCAGAGAAAGGTTGAGAGGATGGCTCGGGCGCGTGCAATGAGTGCCGCAGTACCCGCGGTACTTCGTCGGCGAGGACGACGGTGACAAGGCCTCCGCAGCTCATCGAGTGTGTCTAGGCGTTAGAGGGTGTGGAGTAGCTACTCAGCGCGGTGGTAGGGATGCAGGAGGAGGACGGCGTCGCTCGAGCACGCGACGTGCGGCGCGGCCGGTGCGCGGTCACCGCGTCGGCCGGCACGTCCCGGCAACGTTTTGGCACGCGCGTTCCGGCCAATGCCAAGCCTTGGCGATCAAGTGCAAAGTGCCGGTGCGATCCTTATGCGTTCAAGATGCTCCAGGACAAGGTGATGGGCTGAGAGAGAGGCCAGAGAGAGGGATGCCCAAAGTGGCCGGGTGTGCATGGCATGATCATATTCTCCAAACTTTTCCACTCTACCAAGCCCTAGCATGTACCAAGCTTGATGCAGGGGAGCCAGAGGGATCAAATGATCACGGATTAAAGTGGGTTTAGGCAAGAAACCGCTGGACAAAGACATGTAACACAAATTGCAAATGATGCCTGCCAAGTGTTCGACACAATGCCCGCATGAACATTTTTGTCGAATTTTGGAATTCTTTTTGGTACATCTCAATTATATAATTAATGTGTTGGATTGGTGGTGGTGGTGTTCATTTTGGAAGTGATTTGCAACATTTCAAATTTGAGGTTATCTTCACATTGATTTAAAGTCTTCTCTTGTCAATTTTCTACTGGTTAACCTGGTCAACTTTAACCATGATGGTCAACATGAAAGTTGTAGACCTTGACATGGTCCTTGATGACATGGCTTTGGTTGACTAAGTTTAGTTTAAGAATTGAGAAAAACAGAGGGGTAAAGTGGTGAAGAAAATATTTTTGGGCCATATGACCATTATCATATGTATGAAGAAATCTTGATTTCTTTGGGTTTGATTCTTGATCCAAGGATGCATTTGGGTTATTTTATCACATTAAAGTATTTTAGAAGCAAGAGGGCAAGCAATCTTGGCCTAGGGTGAAGAATTGCAATTTGGCATATGGTGTATGTAGGTGAAATATGGGTTTTTCCCATTTTCTTTATTTCTTCTCAAATTATTGTTTGATCCTCTTTGTTACGGTTCATATAGCAATTGATAAACATACTAACACTCAGCATGGTAATAGCACATAGGTAAAACACTCAAATGCATAAAACTATATGTGGCACTATATGCATGTAAAAAGTTTTTGTTTGTTGCAAATTTTGAATAATTGAAACTCTCTCTTGATTTTATTATTGTTGAAACTTGGGATGTTACAGGGCAGCATCTTGCTTTATCTTTGTTTAGTAGATTCGATCTGTTATAGTTGTTCCTTGTTTCTTTGAGGATTAGTTTGATATTCGTATGGTTAGGCCTTGCAAACGGGTTGAACGATCCAGTAGTGCGTAAGGTACGGTTTGCCGATCCAAGAAGGGAAGTTCCGGGAATCGACTCCGTGTTGGTTTTTAGGCCTCCTCTAGGATTAGTTTTCCGTTATCTTTCGTATCTGCCAGGCTCAACTACGCGTAGGATGTTCCGGTTATGCGGTGAAAATCCCTAAACTGTCGTAGATCGATTTAACTTAGTATTGATAAAGCAGGAAACCCATGTTATCGTAGATCCATTATGAACCATGGGTTAATCGGCTCTTTGAGCCGATTCACAGGGAACCTGAGAGCCGATCGAGGCTCATTTAATGTTTACGTGTCTACCATGCAGGAAACTAATTGAAGCAATCCAACACCTTCCTGGCCAGGTATAGGTCAGGTGGCACGCCCTTGCAATCACCAGAACGTGTGCTGGAGCATTGCGGGCCGTCGCCCGAGGGACCAGGGCCCACCAGCAGTCCCGGGAGC
This sequence comes from Lolium rigidum, assembly GCF_022539505.1. Classification (NCBI taxonomy): domain Eukaryota; kingdom Viridiplantae; phylum Streptophyta; class Magnoliopsida; order Poales; family Poaceae; genus Lolium; species Lolium rigidum. The sequence continues at coordinate 51,960,668 of NC_061511.1, read as the reverse complement.
CTCCCGGCTCTCCGTGTTGCTCGTCGCTGCTCGCCGGTGGGTTTTGGCAGGCAACAAATACACACGTTTCTGGGAGGACTTATGGTTAGGTGACCAACCGTTAGCTAAGCAGTACCCTTCGTTATATAACATTGTCCGCCGGAGAAACGTTCTGGTTTCGGATGTTCTAACGAGTAATCCTTTGAATATAGAATTTAGGAGAACTTTATCTACGGATAAATGGGAGGCTTGGCTATTACTACTTCAGCAGCTAATCTGGGTTAATTTGACGGAAGACCCGGATGTTTTTGTCTGGAATTTAACTACCACCGGTGCATTTTCGGTAAAATCCATGTACGCAGACATGATGAATGGCCATACGGTTTTCTTGCGCAAATATCTTTGGAACATAAAGGTACCAGTGAAGATTAAGATTTTCATGTGGTTCCTTTATAAAAAAGTAATTCTCACAAAAGATAACCTCGCAAAAAGAAATTGGAATGGTTGTAGGAAATGTGTTTTCTGTGATAATAATGAAACAATAAATCACTTATTTTTCGATTGTCCCTTCGCAAAGCTGATTTGGAGAACCATCCAATATACTTTTAATTTGCCTTCACCGGCCAATGTTACAAATATATTTGGAAATTGGCTAAATGGTGTTGATAAAATATCTAAAGGACAAATCCGAACGGGTATTTGTGCCTTGATGTGGGCTATATGGAATTGTCGCAATGATATTGTCTTTAACAGAAGATCAAATGCTAATTTCTTACAGGTTATCCGTATGGTTACGCACTGGATCCACGAATGGTCATACCTACTACCGGAGGCTCAGCGTGCGCATATGGATTCTGGATGCAGCCGTCTGGAGACGGTTGCTGCGGATATCTCGCAACCAGGGTGGCTGGCAGCCTACTAAGAGATTGCAACATGCATAAGAGTCTTTTCCTTTTTATTTTCCGCTGGTTAATATTTGTGTACACTTTGTGTGATCCTTGAGTTGTATAACCTTTGAATGTTAAACTATACAATAAAACGGGTGTGTGCATCAATTGATGCAGAGGCTGGGGCGAAGCTCCCATTTCGAAAAAAAATTGGCACATAAACAATAGCTCTGTAATTTTTCTATGTCCTGTAGAGGACGATTGTGGTCGTAGCATCTGACCCGAGCGAGCTCAGACCACGCCGCCGGCACGCCGCACCGCCCAGCCACAGCGCTGACAACACCAACAGCCCCACCCCACCGCGCCGGTCGTGCCTACATTCACTGCCGCGTCCCTTCATGGTACTATCAGGGATGCGCTAACAAAGGTTGTGCCGCCTCTTCCTTTTCTTCTCGGCTTATACATCCAACAGAGTGAACGTGTTTTCCTGATTTCTCTCATTCCCATGGCCACGATTTGAAAACTGAATTATCTTCTCCTAGAGTGGTTCTTTTTATTCTAGCAATGTCTCTTACTACTGTATGTGATCAGATACGAAGAAAAGTGAGAGCACCGCCTCTTAAATCATGCGCTTCAGAGTACAATGTTGCATACCGTAACATGATGAAGACATAACTTATGTATCACATCAACTCAATGCAAGATTACTGCTCCATCTACTACTACTGTACGCATACTAGAAGTTCATTTGTTAGAGTCATTGACTATTGTACTCTTTGTCCAACTCCATGATTTGAGCATATATATACATCCAAGATCCAACACAGTTAGAAAACTCACGTACTGTTCCTAATTGTATTCTTAGGATTCCTATCCATAAGTCTCTAAACTTGGATTTATTTTCGAGAATACACCCTGGAAGGTGTACTAATCATATAGAAGAAAGGGCAAGAAAGCCCGAACCACGAGCGCTACTGCCAACAAGGGGTGGCAGCTCCCCTACAAAAACGAAAGCCTAATCTCCGTCCCGCCACGAAAAAGGAAAAGGCTCGGGAAATCCGAAGGACTCCGAGCGGAAAAGCCTAGCTACACGCCACCTTTGAAACTCCTCCCTAATCCTATGCCGAATGGTCTCCACCGCCGGGGTGGCGCCATTGAACACCACGTCATTCCTATGCCTCCAGATACACCAGAAAACAAGGATGACCGCCGTCCACAAGTCCCTGCGCACGGCACTGGGGCAATGAAGCGAGGTCCACCAGTGCACTATCTCAGAGCCCGCACCAGGCATCCACTCCAACCTGTTCCACCGCGTCAACGCCCACGCCCAGACCTCACGGGCGACCACACAACCAAGCAGGAGGTGTTGGAGCGTCTCCTAGCTTGGATTTAAATCTCCTAGCTTGGTTCTTTTCTTGTACTTATACTAGGTACAGTCTCCTATGGATCGGCCTATATGACGGTAACATATGAAATAGAAAGATGATATGAAATAATCTACACGCCGTATATTTGATCAAACAAATTGAATTGGAAGCACATGATTTGCACCATTTCATTAATTAAGAACAAATGGATTTGGAAAGCTAAAATCCCCCTCAAAATAAAAATTTTCCTTTGGCAATTGTTCAGAAATGCTATTTTGACTAGAGACAATTTGAAAAAACGCAAATGGGCAGGTTCCCCTCTATGCTCCTTTTGTAATCAATGTGAAACTGCTAGACACTTATTTTTTGAGTGTGCTAATGCCAAAGTGGTTTGGGGGTCTTGGGGAAGATTTTGGGAACTGAGGTTTGCCCCATGTCTTTATGGCAAAGTATAACATGGTTACATTGTTTTTATCCTCATGGGAGAAAATTCCATATGATTCTTCTTGCTACAATATGTTGGGGGATTTGGAATGTCAGGAACAAGATAACCTTTGATGGAACTGTTGTTCGTTCTCCTCTTGTAACGATCGCCACGATTTGTTCTTTCCTACATTTTTGGTCAGGTCTTTACGGCGCGGAGGAGGGGGAGAAGATCAAGAAAGGTGCGGATCAGATGCTACAGCAAGCGTCGGCATTGCATCATGGTGCTGCGGCGGTTGCTCCAGGGACTCCAAGGCCCAGGACTGGCCTCCTGATGATCACTAATGGGGAAGACTAGAAGAAGAAGTTGGGGCTTGATGATGGCTGTTGCTTTGTTAGCTTCTTGATTGGGCTGTTGCTGTGATATTTTGATATCCTGAAGCTCTTTTGTGATCGTGGTAACCTAAAACTTTGTAGTGTAGGGGTAGGTTTTTTGCCCCGTAGCTTAGTTTTCGATGCCGAGGCTGAGCAGCGGGTTTTCCTACCATAAGTTTTCCTTTGGCTGGGCAGCTAGACTTCCTGTTTTTCAGTTATCTTGTTTCCTTTTGTGTGTTGTGTGGTGGAGACAAACAACTGACTGATGTATTGCCGTTATATTCTGTAATGGAAATGGGAAGAAAGTCCCAGTTGGAAAATTAATTAAGAACTTCAGCAAGAAAAATAGGGCCAAACAATGCTGAAGGAAAGTGAAGATTTGAAGTCCTCGTCTGACAAGTATGACTCTTTGACAATCAACAATTGAACACATATTATTGCAAGGATTGCGCCACCAGGACCTAGGATCCAATTGGCTTATCAAATCATCGTGACACCCTTTCTTAGCCTTTGCAAAATCGCAAATTCTCCTTTCAACACACGTGCTATTTAACTTGCATGATATCCTACCTCATTGCAATATTCGATATATGTTTTAGCCTAAAGGGTCCGTCTAACTCTCAGCTAACTGAGAATTATGCTGATTCCCAGTAAGTCTCTTTGCTAATTAGTGAGTCAGGTACTGGCGTACTGCCTCCCGTGCTTCCCGCATGGCTCATGGGCTCCTTTTTTCGGCCTGGCTGGCTCACGATACTGGTTATCACGATTGAATTGGTGGGCTGGTTCTTAAAAAACCGTATTGGCTGCCCACGATGATAACCAGTATACTCAAAATCATAAAGCCTTATACTGACCGCACACGGAGCTGCGCTTCGGTCGCTCCCCGCGGGCGACCTGGCGCTAACCCCAGCCGTCGGGAGCAGCTCCGCCTCGACCCTCCTCCCCCGCCGCCGCCGGCAAGCGTCGCCGGGCAAAGCCCGCGCGGCGTGGGCGGCGGCGGGATCTCCCTTCCCAGCTCCAGAGGCAGGCTGCGCGGGGCAGCTTCGTCGACCGGAGGCGAGGGCTGGCGCCTAGCTTTGGCGCAGGACGGCGTGGAGCTTCCGCTGCTGCGCCATGGACGGTCGCGCTCAAGCGAGCGCCGGTGCGGTTGAGGCCGGTGGCGCTCAAGCGAGCGTCGTGGCGGGCCGGTCGCGCTCAAGCGAGCGGGCGGCATCAGATCGGGCGCCGGGGGAGCGGCCTGGGGATGCGGCGGATGCGGCCGATGCGGCCAGCGGTGGTTGTGCGCGCTCTGGTCCTGCACGTAGATGCGCAAACGCGCTGGCGGCCAGGCGTCGGGGTCGCTGTGGGCTGGGCCGATCTGGGCATCTGCGGGCTCATGGCGCAGTTCCTCGACGGCGCGGCGGCTGGGGCCTGGATCTTTGACGGCTCCCGTCCCGATCTGGTGCTCCGGCAGTTGTTGGATGCGGAGTGAGGTGCTATTTTTGGCTGCTGCATTGGGTGTGGGCGTCTGGTGGTCGGCGGCAAGGTCCCATGCCCTGTTGGCTGCTCCTTCTACCCGAGCTCCAAGCGGAACTCGATGGCGGAGATGGCATGCCAGGCGAAAGCCTTGCACCTATTCTGAGTAGGTGCCGATGATGGCGGTACCCGTGGGTGCTCCTTCTTGAAGGCGTCTTCGTGAGCTACATCTCTTGTCGTCGTGGGTGTCAGGTGTTCTCCGGGTGAAAACCTCAGCTCCCCGGGAGCGGGCGACGGCGACATCTTTGCCGCTACCTTCTTGAAGGCGCCGCCTTTGGAGGCCTCGACACTTGTGGTGTGGCAAGTTTGCGTCAACTAGGCATGGTTGCCTTGCGGCCGAAGATGGTGGACGCCGGGGCAGCGGCTCCGGACGGTGGATGGTGCGTCGAGGTGGCGGCCTCGAATGGCCTTGCAGCTAGAGACATATGGGGTGTGGTTGTGGTCTGGCAAGGCAAGGGTGGCGTGCTTGTGCTACGTGGGTAGCGAGTCCGTCGGCTCGGTCAACGCGATCGGAAGGTCGGTCCGGGCTGGCACGTCGGGGCGGCGGCCCCGGATCTTTTGGCGCGATGTTCGTGGTCTGCGGATGGTCGTCTTGTGTAGTTTGGGCTACGAGGCATCTAGTCCGTTCGGCGTTGCGGCTCATGACTGAGCAGGGGAAGCTGGAGCAGCGGCTCCAGGCACGGATGTGTTGTTTTGTGCAATTGGTGGTTTTGTGTCGTGTGGGCGACGAGGCCCTGTTGTTTGTGCGGTTTTTGGCCCCTTTTTCCTCAAAACAGGGTTGATTTGTACGGTTTTTGGGCCCGGTTTTCCTTATAAACTGGATCGACCGGTCATCTTGACCTTCTCCTCTATTGCGATGAATATAACAGTTCTCCTGTTGTTATTCAAAAAAAATTATACTGACCGCACAACAGTAACACAAAAACACAGTAGGCTCATGTACCCAGAAAACAACAGCAACAAACGAAAAAAAAAAAGCCCACACATATGCATTGCTACTTTTGCTAGCTCTAGGAAGTAGCTACAAGTAAACATGAATCGTGGCATCCTAGATCCGACGGATCAGACATCGACTAAGCCCTAAGCTAATTCTCATCTAACTGAGAATTAGCAAATCTCTTAGCGTAAATATATTCAGAAATCAAAATTGGTTGAGCCGTGTTAGTTTATTTGGCTCTGTTGCAGTGACGGTATTTTTTTTTACTAATAACAAGAAAGGTTGACCATCATCTGAATCGATCATGTTTTTTTAAAGAGATCTTGAGTGTATTACAAAGTGGACTTTAGTGATGCCTACATATCTTTTGGAGACTTCGAAATTGATTTCCACCTGATATTATTTCTCCGTCCATATGTATCAACTTGTTGATGCATGCAACAGATACTAGGAAGATGGTCTTGAAGTTTTCAACAGGCTTCTTTTTCGAAATGGAGAATGAGACCCCCGGCCTCTGCATCGCAAAGATGCATACATGATTTATTTAGATTTTTTCAACAAAGACTTATGAAGAGTATACATCACAAAAGTCAAAGGAACCACTCAACACCTACAAACCCTATATTGGACGAAGAAACATGCCGTCGGGGCCTTGTCCCTAAAAACAGAAACATCGTCCCACCTGCTAAATATCGGGCACATCACCGAGTAACCTTATGGAGAGACCAGGAGCACTCATCCAGTCTAGCAGACCCTCGATGAGTACCTCATGCAATCGCTTTAGAAGCCATCAACATTATCAATTAATTGTTGGTCCATCTTCAAGGCAAAGATCCAATACTCATGCCAAGTTTGCCAATGATGCCTCCACGGCGCCAAACAGCGCCTCCGCCCTGCACTCACCCGTCAATACACATATGTCACCGAAACCTCGCTTCACCACAAACACCAGCATCTGCCACTCTGCCAATGGTCTCACAAGTCAGGTCAAACTCCCACACGCTGCCCTGAAGAGGGAAGACAACGTTAAGCATCATCAACATCCGGCCCGAAATCCGAAACTTAGAGTTTTCCCTAGAGTGATATGGTCGATCTGCCTTATCAACGCCTTCAATAAGGGTACGACACCCACGGGCACCACCGTCGTAGGCTTCACCCGTCACCAAAGCCACCAGCACTCCAAAATCTACACAAGTGGATCATTCCTGGTTCTTATCTTGAAAAACAAGCGCACCAAAGTGACTGGACTTGGAGATCATGCAGGAGTGTCTGGTAGCTACATCATGTCCACCGGCGAGGATGGCCATGCTTATAGGCTTGTTTGCAACGTGTGCACTCGACCGCCACTGCAATGCATGGCTATGAGCGCACCTGGAAGACCCTGCATTGCGGTACACATTGTGGACCTCAATTTCCAGCCCTACCTGATAGAACAGTGTTAAACATGAAAATGGTTTAAAAAACTGACAAGATTTCCGAAACAGTGTAAGCAGAATGAATTTGCTGGTAAGTAGAAAACTATTGCCACAAATATCAAACTACAATGTAGAACTTGGAATTCACTACTTTGCTAGGCTCCTGAAAGATTGCTTCTAAACAATCTCGACCTGTACAACATGTTCGTACTCGTGCCAAAATATCATGTCTTCTCTGATAATCCTCGTACTAAAATCACAAACTATGTTCTTTGATCCTCTTACACTTTGGGAATTGCTTGGCCGCCGCAAGCCGTTATCTTTTGCCACTTTACGCCCAGAAGTAGGATTGTCCAAAATCAACAATGAACTATCACGGTTCAGCAATTTTAAGCCGTGTTGCCCATGCGTTTTTCACTCGGCTTATACATCCAATAGTGTGAACATGTGTTCCTGATTTCTCTCATTCCCATCGACGAGATATAGAAAATTGAATTATCTTCTTCTAGGGTGGTTTCTTCTTCTTCTTCTTCTTCTTCTTCTATTTATGCTCGGAATTGTCTCTTATGGATTGGTATGTGGGTAGATAAGAAGAAAAGTGAGGGCAACCGCCTCTTATATTCAGAGTAAATGTTGCATGCAGTAACGTGAAAAGGAAACTTTCGCATCACATCCACACTCAATGCAAGATCTCTGCTTCATCTACTACTATCGTACTACATATACTAGAAGCTTATTTGTTGCAATCATTTACGTCTCCTGTACTGCTGGTCCTGCTCAACGATTTGAGCCTATACATACGTCCAACACAATCAGCATGTGTTCCTGATTCCTCGCATCCTTGTAAGAAAATAAAAAATAATTGTACTTTGATCGTTGTGCACTCTAGCGATCTCATGCCACTTTACGCAGAGCTGTAGGATTGCCCAAAATCTACAATCTGCTGTCGTGGTTCAGCTCATGAAAGTTGTGCTGCATATGTCCTTTTATCTCGGCTTATACATCCAAGGAAGTGAACATGTGTTCCTGTTTTCTCTCACTCCCATCGCTGAGATTTAAAAATTGCATTGTCTTCTCCTATGGTGGTTTTTTTCTTGTATTTATGCTAGCAGCAAATTTCTCTCATACGGATTGGTATGTAAATAGACGAAGAAAAGTGAGGCAGCCGCCTCTTATGTCTTTAAAGTAACTTTATCTAGTGTACCTAGAACTAAAGTGCATATAGATACATCTGATGTAGCGGAGGCAGCACAAGAAAACATATCTCGCAGTTATATATAGTGGATAAGAAGTTCAGCATAGCCTGATTTCAGAGTACGAAAGATGACAGAGCCCACAAAACAGGAAGAGCTTGCAGGAGGCTAGCTCTCACCATTCTGTTTTCCTACCAACGAGGACTTGCCTCAAGAAACAATGACTGCTAGGTAAACTCCTTTTTTTCAATTAGAACAGGCACATATCCGGCAGTGGAACATAGACCATTGTTGTGCACGAAAACTTGTTTGAACCTTTACCAAGCATCTGTGTTTGCAATTCCTAAACGACATCTGTGTTAGCCATTCCTTCCTTATCAACCGGAGAATCATGGCTAGAGCGAGCCCTTTTAACACCCCTAGGACGGGCAGCTTCTGCGCGGATTATATGGACCATGAACGTGGACCTTTCCCCACCCTTTGCCGGTACAAAGATGCAGATGTCACCCGCCTGCACTTGGTTGTCACACACAAAGTCTAACCAGTTACCCGCAAGCATGCACATGTCTTTTTCGATGAAGAATCTCGGGCGCCAGTTTTCGCTCTTGCCCAGCATCTGAAGTGTGACAGTCCCATTCTCATGCGGAAAGTGCGCAGCTGCGGCTAAGGTGTGTTCCTTTGAAATCATCTGGTTACATGTGGAAAAGATGTGATGTCATGACAAAAGAAGCAATAAAAAAAATCAGGCTGAACAGAAATGCATGGTTTCAATTGTAAAGCAAGAAAAAAACCATTTTCCAAATGTTCAGAAATTTTATGAGAACTTGAAGATGACAGGATTTTCCCAAAGCATATGGAAAACAGGAATGTATAGCATATACAGCAACAAACTGTTCACATTGCAAACAATTAGCTGCACATTCAGTATACAAGAATATAAACATACCATAAGAGGACTAGGTAGTTGAACATCGCACTTCCTCATGATAGCTACGAACAAAATAGTTTTTGGTTTAACTTCCTGGATAAGCCTGTTTACTTTGTCCATTTGTGCTCCAGATAGGCAATTCCTGAATATTACCCCATAATCAGCTTCTGGAGGTGTCGGATGATCAGCTGACTCAGAAGATTCGTATTCTTGAGCACTGTCTTCTTCTGTACAAAAGTTCACAGGTAGGAAAAAATTTCATGAGTAATCGAAGGCTTGATGCATATGTGCATATAAGTTGGCAATATGACCTGATTTCTCAGATGAAGAGGGTGTCAAAGCTGCCTTTGCAGTATTCCGACAATTGCTAGAACTGCCCATTTTGCAGCTAGCGGATTTTGTAGTTCCTGATAATCATGTGGCATCATTATGGAGCTCCTTGAAATAATAAAATATTTGTATACCAGTTTATTCGGTATTACCTTGATCCGGGCAACCATTGGTCCTTCCAAAAGAGGAATGATTGATGCTCGGTTTTGCAAACCCAAGGATTTCAGGTTGTATTTCCTGATCAAGTTCATCTATCATTTTCTCATGTACTTCTATAAGCTCCCATTGCCCTGGTAAGACTTGATCCTTTGAATTTGAGGGAATATGAAGATCATCTTCCGGTACTTCTGTCCCGGTTATTGGATTATCAGTGTATGGTGTTCTATCACGGAACTGTATATGCCCAGACAAAAGTTAGAACAGAAAAAAATCAAAACAGTTTTAAAAGTTTTATGTTGCAAAGAGAAACTGCAGAGTGAAACGGGAAGAGAAAATAACATACAGGAAGTATCCCAAATGTGGCAAACTTGTAATGTTGACGATGCAGGTCAGCAATCGCGGCAAACTGGAAATCATGCTTAGAAACATGGCAGATCCTGGGCACCGAGTAGTTAATTACACGGTCTACGATTCGCCCTCTAGGGAGATCCAAGTGATCCATGTAAGCAATCTACAAAACCATAAATTGAAACAAGGATCATACTACATACAAAGTTATAAACACTTTTGGCAAAAGAAATCTGGCATTGAAAAGGATGGCATGAATAAATCTAGAAACTGCGTGTTTTAACAAGAAATTGCACTAGCTGCAGCATCACAGTAACAGAACAAAGAAGGTACAATTGCAGTATGAACTGAATATTACTGCAGCATTCACAGTAGAATACTGTGGCATCAACAAAACCAAACAGAAAGCAACATGAAGTGTAAGTTGTAACTACAGCATCACCATTACAGTAACATCAACATCAGACAAGAAATGTCAGCAGCAAAATCAAAAGGCATCTCACCGTTGCATTATATACAGCGGGAGGGAGGGAAGGAGAGGAGAGATTGAATGGTCATACCATGAGCAAAGGCAAGCACCCGCCAACCCAGAAGTTTTTCATTTTTTCCTCCCTGGCCTTGTACTGGAATTTCTGGACCTCATCCATCAGATGCTCCGTGATATGGCCAGCCCAATCGAGGTCCTGAACCTTTGACATATCTTCAAGGGGCCACAGGTAGTCAAGGTCTATTGTATTTCCAGTGGTGGGGGTGAGCACTGCAGCAAGTGCAATAAGAAAGAATGTCCTCATAAAGGATTCCTCGTCCTCGTTGTTCTTAAGCAAGCTAACAGCCTGGGGGATGCTTGCCCTTAGTCCATCATTTAAGTACAGAGCTCGTAGTTCATTGATTTTGTCCGTCTTGTGCCCATGCAGCACAACGGGTCTTCCCCCTGACGGTACGCCCAAAACTTTCTGAACAAGGGACTTGCTGAATACTATTGTCCTTTCCGCGTCAATTCTGAACTCAGAGAACGGAGGGTTAATTTTCCCCATGATCCACTCAGTCAGTGGCTCGTGGACAGAGAACTCCCCAATACGATTGAAATGCTCAAATCCATACTTGGCAACATATCCCTGCTGCTTGGGTGTTAGACCCCGCATAATCTGCCGAATCCGCAATGCACTGAAACGGCTCCTGATGCCCACTTCAGTTTTTAGTACTTCGTTCATAGATCCAACTCCCCCCCTGCAATCAAGAGAAACGAGCAAATGTAAGTATTTGTTACCTAAAACAATAAACACTCGCCCTTGCTAAAATTATGGGAAAACTGTTACATAAAGCAACACCGCAAGAACAAAAACAAAGCAAACAACATATGTACAAGCGCGAACTGCAGCAGGGCATTAAAATGTTGCATGAACAATAAGTGGGAAAAAACTATTTAGCAAAAAATCGAGAACACTACATACCATACTGCTTCAACATAACATATTATCAACTGCAACATTGGATGAAACTACACATATACATAGAGAGACAATACTCTGGACAATTCTCCCATGGTATCTCACTTCCAGTTATTGGACAATTTGTATGACAGTGGAAGAGTTTGCTAGGGCTGACCTGGTCAACCTGCGGCGACCAAGATGCCTGGAGGGCAGCCCGGCGGAACTGCCCGCTCCGCCCGCATCGAAGCCCCACTTCCGCTTCGCCTTACGCTTTATACGTGCCCCTCTCCCGAAATATCTCCTATCTCGGCGGTCAGTTGCTGCATCCCAACAATGAACGAATTAATAGTTGCTGCTGCTTCCCAACACACGCTCCTCCATTCCAAGTACAAAATCTAGATTTGTAAATATGATTGCATCACAGATCTTGAAAAGGTTATTTCTTGCGTGAATTTTAACATTTCCAGAGAACTATGCAGCAACCGAAATAACAATTCCAGTCGCCTGGAGCAGAAGATGAAACAAAAAAAAAGATAGAGCGACGCCCACCTGTCGGTCCTGGCTGCGGGAGGTGGAGGGAGGCCAGCGCCGCCGCCGCTTGCAACGAGCTCGCCGCGGCTGCCTCGTCCGCCATCTCGAGCTGTTGCCGCTCGCCCGGAGGTCGTCGCCGTGCTCCCGTCTTGACTCGCATGCGTCGGCCGTCCCCGGCTATGCCGCACAGAGAGAGCCTTCGCAGCGCGTTGCGGTGGTCGTATCTGCTACTACTCGCGCCGCCGATGCGGCGTTTTCGCGAGGTTGGCCGCCGGCGGCGTGGCCGATGGGAGGAGCGGATAATGGAAGCAGAGAAAGGGGATCCGAATGTTGCAGTGGGAGGACCGAAGGTGTTGGTGTTTTTTTTTCTTTCCTTTTCTATCGCGAAATTCATTTGTTTGATTTTTAGAGGGTTCCTTCGCCAAATCGTTTCTTTTTTTTTAATCTTTTTTCATGGTTGTTCTCATAATATTTGTTCTGGCTGGTAGGTCCTCCACAATGGTTATTTTTATTTTAACTTCGTACAAACCATTTTAATGTTTGTGTGTCTGAATAAGATTGGTTGTTTTTTCTGCTTACTACTTTAATGGTTGCACGATGTTAACTTGGCATTGCGGCTCAGATTACAACTATAAGAGAACTTTTGTTGGCATTTACAAGTATGCGGTTTGATATTTACATTTTACTGATTCAGAAAATACAAAATTATGTCATGAAAAAAAGGAGTTTGAAGATTTCAAAGAGTTGTTAGTTTCTTTTAAATTTTATTTTGTAATCGCTGAATACATCCTATTTATCTTAGTCATCATGTACTAATTATAATTATGCATATATATGGCATTGATTGTCAAAGAAAAATACCAAAGTAGCTCCTCAGGTTAAATGTTTACTATACCTAACACATGAATTATTATATAGTATCACTCTGTTTCCATAATATGGTTCTAGCAAACTAAAACAGTTTGCTAAAACGGTTTATATTTTAAAACGGATGTAGTATTAATCAAGGAAAACTTTTACAAAGACCTAGGATAGTTGTTTTATGTTTTCAGAAAAGGTCCCGAGAAAGCTAAAATACATTTAGGTCCCACAGGAGATTCTGCATTTGAATCTGGCACATCTAATAGTTGTAGTCGCATCGTGGGAGGAGATACTGAGAGATGGGAGAGCACTAACAGAGTTGAACACAAGGACCTAAAGAAGGCTATTTGTCGTAGATGTCGTCATACCACCCACCCCTTACGATGAAATCTAATTAGGACGTCGAATTGATGGAGAACACACCCCAATTTTTTGTTGACAATCACGCTAGAATCCACATTGAGAGATCATGGCTTAGGCCGCATATGCTTGAGGTGGCAACTGACAACAACCTGTGAACAGATGAAAACGCCGACTGCAAGACAAGCATGCCAACAATCAAGTCAACACCACACAAAGTCAGGGCATAAGCCCGTCGAAGAACTAGACCCACTAACTCCATGACGCTCTCGACCATGATGCCAAGATAGATTTGAAGTGGGGGTACCATATTCGATGCAGAGGTGCCACCGACATCTGGACGTACAACGACACCGCGACACAAAAATCTAACACTAAGTGCACATCGAACGCGGAAAACCTATGTGCCACCACCCTCTCAGCGCCAGAGCAGCATGTATAAGGGAGGCGGACATACGGGAGGTGATGTGGGCAATACCCTATGGGATACCCACTATTACTTTACCTGGCTTTGTCCGACTGGAGACCTATAGGATGGGCCATGAAGCCCAAGAGAAGATAATGGCTACGAAGCACTCGAAGCCTAGGAACTTGGCGTATCAACCAAGGAAAGCTCAAAGAAGGAAACTCCTAACCCATATTCGATTCGAACAACGTGGTACCTAAGACCTGACCTCCTTTATAAAGGACAGGAGGGGCCTCCGAGCAAAAGTACCTAGATCGACCTAACTCATACACGATTGGACAACACATGAAACACCAAACCCTATCTACACTAGATCGATCTCACCATAGCCAATCTTGACAACTTTTGTAACCTCAACATTCGTACAAGCAACACGTAGGGTTTCTCCTTCGGAGGCCTGAAGCTAGGTAAACCTCATTTTTTTCCCCGGTGTCTTTTGCGTGTACGCCGTCGAAACCACCAACATGCTTCTTCCCTAAAACCCAAGTCAATCATGTATGCTCGTTTTCGTGGTTACCCCACATTAGGAGGTGGGGATCTGGTTGCGTTGAGAGAGGAGAAGTTTGGGGATGCCACTCCCATGGGTTTTGTATGCAGAAATGAAGGATCTATAGATGATGGTAGTCACAAAAATTATTTGAATTTGAATGATGATAAAATCTCGAAAAAATCCTACAGTGGTGAAGGGAATGGTGAGCGATGTTCGCTTCATTTGGTTCAGTATGGTGTTAGAAAATCAATGGCAAGTGGTTTTTACGCGTGACATTTACCGTAGTGGATGTGGATGAGGGGTGAGGGAGACGGACATGTGAGGGTGAAATTTTTTCCTTTTCTCAAGATTCAAATTGTCAAAACAAACTATCCTGAGAACGATTCGTAAAATTATTAACCGTTTTCACTTTTAAGCTGTTCACATCAAAATATTCAAAAATAGATTTCATGTTGATAGATTTTCATGATACTTTCTTTTATCTTCCAAAACTATTTTGGTTATACTTTGAATTTTAGTGTATGTTTAGTTTCAATGTATTTTTACTTTGAATTTTACTATACTTTGTACTTTTGTTTCTATGGTTTTTTACTTCGGGTTTTCAGTATATTTATGTTAGTGTACTTTATATTTTGTACTTCCATTTTAGTATAGTTTGTACTTCTGTTTTTAGTATACTTTGTATTCCCGTTTCAGAATAGCTTGTGCTTTTATTTTTCATATATCTTACTTTGAAGTACACCCGCACACTGTGTAATACCAAAAAATGCCTCAGAGAAAATACTCCGCTTGTGACATGTGTCAGCATGGAAGCCTTTCGCTGATGAGCTGTCAAATTTTGGGGTGCTACCCACACTGATCAGAAGTAGAACTTTGCAAAGATCAGTATTTTGTCGATGCCACCCGGATCACGATTATCGTTGTCAAAATTTAGGGTGCTCTGTCAAACTCTAAAATGGGCTACCTGCATGGAAGAAAATAAGGTGATTGAGGGAGAGGAAAGACGCGACTAGCAACCGGTAGATGATCACAAGAAGTGAGCCTAGCTCACTTGGTTAGGGAAGTGGATGTACAACCCAGCCACCCAGGTTCAAGTCCCCACGGACGCAGATTTGGGTTCTTATTATTTCACACAAAAAAACCACTGTAGGGGCTTCCCCTACCGTATTCCTTTCATAAAAAAACTGGTAGATGATCGCACGTCATATAAACGTAACGAGGAAGAAGATGACGAAGAGGAGTAGATCACTAGTACCAAGCCCTAGTTTCAAGATGAGTGGAAATAATGACGGTATTTGAGATTTTTTTCGCGTAGTCACTTCGGATTAAAAAAAAACAATTGTGAAGATAAAGCACCACGATATGTTTATTGCAACTATTGCATTGATACCGAAACATATCAATATTTGTTTGACAACACATAAAAATATTAGCTTTTACTTATTAGATAAGTTTAGCTCTACGACCATAACGCTCATCTAACAATTCAATAATCTCACCAGAGGTGCCATTTGTCGCAAATAACTTTCCGATAGTATCTACATTAATATATATTCTCTCATTAAGCGGTAGGAACTATCTGATTATTAAATTAAAGAATTACCTTGCAAGCAAAATCGAAAGTGAATCAGCTAATTTGACACTATAGGTTAAGATTTTAGAAATTGAGATGAGAGGAGTTGTTTTGTGGCACCCTTAAATAAATAACAGCTCTCTATTTTGGTCCATCCAAAGGTCTACAATAATTTATACTACTGTAGAAAACCTGAGAGGTATGATTCATACTCCTTGCAATTTCATCAAAAAAGGCTACAGATGGGCCCGGCCCAAAAGATCCCAACTTGTTATTCGCGTGGAAAAACAATTTGTACACTGCTTCTTCCACGTCGACCTCGTTGCATGGGTAACGCCGTCGAATTGAATTCCCGCCCAACGGAGTGGCGTCCTCCATCACGAACAGAGAGTCTGCCGCTATGAGCATCACTACTCCCGATGAGGCGGTGGGGGGCACTAGAACAAGCACAAGAGGGGCTGCAGCATGTGAACCGCGCGTAGTTCTCAAGCGCCATGGTCATGCATGGCCACTAGCTACCTCACCAACGTGTAGATGGCCTTGGGCAGCGGCTACTACTTTTTCGTCGCCGCACCGATGCACATGGCTCTTTACTACTACCCGTCGCCCTGCACTACCCCTCGTGGCCCAACTACCATATCGCACCCAACGGTCCAGCCGCGGTGCCTAGTTACTACGACAGCGGTCCCGACTTGGTGTCCTAGCCGATCAACGGCAGCCCGGTGTCGGTGGCCGTGCTCTGGCGGGTCTCGGGTGTCAGCGTGACCACACTAGCGCCGTTGCAAGCATGGCAACGCCCTTGACTCTAGCTTGCTAGACGTGACATGATAGCGGTGGTGTGGGAATTCGAGGACAAGTTGGCTCGGCGTCATCAGTGTCGTCGTCTTCGCAGCATGAAGCAATACGCCACGGGGAGACGGCGCCAAAAACAATGCAAAAGTGAGCTTGGATCCCACCTTGTGTAGTTCAATCTCGAAAAAGAACACTGGCAATTAGTGATGTTGTCGCTTGTCAACGTTCCCTCCCGCGTATTTTTTCCCTTGAACGATAATTACGACTTCTTTGTTGATACATTTTCTCTTAGGAGTTGATACATTTTCTCGTTGTGCTTTTGTATCTTTGAGACTATGCAGTTATGTGCATCTTAGTTATGCAGATGCCAGATATAATAATATTTAAACTTTTAAGTAATAAAATGCCCTATATCAGAAAAATGCGACTTCTGGGACTGTTGGCCTAATCTGCAACGTTTAATCTCTGAGCCGTTTGTGCAATTCATACCACATCCTCTATTACGAGTGGTTATTATGTGCAACATCCTCTATTACAGTAAAAGAATGGAAAAGAAACAACATGTGTAGTTCCAATCAGATCAGTCTACTCGAGTGTCGAGTCTGAGGCTGGGATGAGTCCAGTCACGATTAGTGGGCCGGTCAACAAGTGGCCTGCAGCCTGGTCGGTACGCATGGTGATGGGCTATCTAAACCTGCACTTTCTTTTACAGCACCTGCACTCAGCTTGACCTGATCGATCGCGCGGGCCGCACTGCGTGCCATGGGCTGACGCGATCGCTATATTTCCCTCATTGCAAGTTTTTTTTAGAAAGTTGTTAGTGTCATTCATTCAACAATTGTGGGTATAAGTTAAAAGAAAACAATTGTCGGTATGACACACGCAACACTTACAAGATAACTCCCGAAAAAGCAAGAGCGTGAACAACGCAGAAAAGACCCTAGCACAAAGGAAATGATGAATTAGCTCCACTAGATCTGTGCACAACATAACGTCGGAGTCTCGGAGATCGCCGGCTGCCGCCGCCGAAGCACCTCCAGGGATGGAGCCAGCCATTAGGCTTGGAGGGGCATGCTCATGTTGGTGAGGGCAAATAGGCTCCGTATACGGATGAGTATTAGTGTACTTTGTTAGTTTTCTGGGAGGAACGATACCCACGTTGGTGGGTTCGGTTGCGTGTTATAGGAGATAGGAAAAGCCCCTATCGTGGCAATACAGAGTCCTGGTAGATGTACAATTGGTGTACTACACCATATTGTACACTACCTAAATTACATGTCTAATACCCCCCCTTAATCGAAACCTGGGAGAGGTTGAGATTACGCTTAAACTCATCTAGTTGTTTAGTACATAAGGTTTTGGTAAAACCATCAGCAATCTGATCCTTGCTGGAGATGAACCTGACATGAAGTTGCTTGGAAGCAACTCTTTCTCGAACAAAGAAGTAGTCGATCTCAATATGTTTAGTGCGAGCATGGAATACTGGGTTGACAGACAGATATGTAGCACCAAGATTATCACACCATAAGCACGGTTTCTCCTTTAAGATGACGCCAAGCTCACGAACAAGAGCTTCAACCCAGATAAGTTCAGCAGTGGCATTTGCTAGTGCCTTGTATTCAGCCTCAGTACTGGAGCGAGAGACAGTAGCCTGTTTTCGAGCACTCCATGATATGAGATTAGGACCAAAAAATATAGCAAAGCCTCCTGTAGAACGTCTATCATCAAGATCACCTGCCCAGTCGGCATCAGAATATGCACTGAGAAGCGTAGAGGAGGATGGCTGAAAAGTAATGCCAACCTGTTTGGTACCCTGAATATACCTAAGAATCCTCTTAACTGCAGTCCAGTGAGCTGTAGTAGGAGCATGAAGATACTGACAGACCTTATTAATAGAAAAACATAAGTCAGGCCTTGTCAAAGTAAGGTACTGAAGAGCTCCAACAATACTCCTGTACTGAGTACTATCTTCTGGTCCTAGCAATGTCCCTTCATGCAGCGAAAGCTTGTCATTGACCGAAAGAGGTGTAGGACAGGGAGCACAATGACTCATGCCTACACGTTTAATGATATCAGTGGCATATTTTTCCTGATTCAGAATGAGACCATTGGATCGCCTATGTGCCTCAAGACCTAAGAAATAATGAAGATCTCCAAGATCTTTGAGAGCAAAATCTGATTGAAGATGACACAACAGGGCTGATATAGCAGAATCTGAGGAACTTGTCACAATAATGTCATCAACATATATGAGAAGAAACATTGTGATACCTGACTTGCTGAATAGAAACAAGGATGTGTCAGCCTTGGACGGAAGAAAGCCCAGAGTGCATAACTTGGAGCTCAGACGAGAATACCATGCCCTGGGAGCCTGTTTCAATCCATACAAGGCTTTATCAAGTTTGCAAATATAATTTAGAGTAGCGGAAGACTGAAAGCCTGGTGGTTGTTTCATATACACCTCCTCTTCCAGAACACCATGTAAAAACGCGTTCTTTACATCTAGCTGCCGTAAACTCCATCCTTGAGAAACTGATATAGAGAGAACCATCCTGATAGTTGCAGCTTTAACAACGGGACTAAAAGTTTCCTCATAATCAAGACCATATCGTTGTTTAAAACCTTTTGCAACCAATCTGGCTTTGTACCTGTCAATACTGCCATCAGCATTTCTTTTGATGCGATAGACCCACTTACAATCAATAACATTTTTGTTTGAACTTGGTGGAACCAGATGCCAAGTATGATTGGCAATAAGAGCATCATATTCCTCCTGCATAGCAGGCTTCCAATTTACATCAGTAAGAGCTTCATTTAAATTCCTGGGTTCTCCTGTGGCAGTAAGCAAGGCATACCGAACAGTACCATCAGTGTAGATTTTTGGCTGTCTAATACCTCTTTGTAGCCTGGTTGTAACCCCAACAGGTGGTGCAGGTGGCTGTGTATCTGGCTGAGGAACAGCAGAAGAAAAATCAGATGATAAATCATTGTTACTGCTAGAGCCAGGAGAAGAATTATGAGGCAATGATTGAGGTGATGATTGCCCACTGTGGTCATTGGGAGACAGCGACACAGGTGATGATGGCCTGCTGTGCATGTGCGAGCCAGGGAACACACTCCTGTCCGTGGCGTCCCGTCGTGGCGACGTGACTGGTGGCCCATCGGGGTCTTGGCAGGGCGCAGGCTGCCTGTCCACGTCCTGGCGCGAGGCAGCAGATGGCGAAAGCGACCGACGGGACCTAGGCGACGTGGCGAGCGGCTGCTGGGCGGAGCGAGCATGCGCGCGCACGAGAGAAGTAGCAGCAGCGTCAGACTCCGGATCCGAGGCAGCAGCGTCAGGCACCGGATCCGAAGCGGATCTTTCTACAGAATCTGCATGGGGATCGCTGCTGTCTCCCCTTGTCCTATGTGCTGTAGCAGAATCATTATCACATGTATTGTTTTCATCAGAATTTTCACCAGAATGCTGATCTGAATTTTGTGAGGCCGCATCGACAGCAACCTGAGGAGGCTCAACAACAGGAACAATATGCAGATAATTATCATTAGTATGCACACCCCTATCTTGAGATGCCGATGAGGATGAATCTGGTGGAAGGAGAAGAATTTCATCGCGAAGACGACGCCCAGCATTAGGATGTAACGAGTCGAAGGGAAAAATATTTTCATCAAAGACAACGTCACGAGAGACATAAACACGACCAGTGGTGATGTCTAAACACTTGACTCCTTTATGGCGAAAACTATAGCCAAGAAAAACGCACCGTTTGGAACGAAACGATAGTTTGTGTTTATTCTATGGGCGAAGGTTGGGCCAACAAGCACAACCAAAAACACGAAGTGGCTCATAGTTTGGTTTAACTTGAAAGAGTTTCTCAACTGGAGATTCATGATTTAAAAGTTTGGTAGGCAACAAGTTTATAAGATATGTGGATGTGATGAAGGCATCATCCCAATACTTAAGAGGCATGGAAGCATTAGAGAGCAAGGCAAGGCCTACTTCAACAATGTGACGATGTTTGCGTTCAGCAGAACCGTTCTGTTGATGAGCATGTGGACATGAAACATGATGTACAATGCCTACACGTTGGAAGAAACTATTGAGCTTTTCATACTCACCACCCCAGTTAGTTTGCATGGTGAGAATTTTTCTACCAAATTGGCGTTCAACATATTGTTGGAAATCAAGAAAGACTTGATAAACATCAGAACGTTTCTTAAGCAAATAAATCCAAGTGTACTTGCTAAAATCATCAATGAAGCTAACATAGTATGAATGTTTGCCTACAGAAAGAGGAGTTGGTCCCCATACATCAGAAAATATCTGTTCCAAAGGAACTGTAGAAACACTAGTGGAAACAGGATATGGTAACTGATGACTCTTAGCCTGTTGGCATGGATCACATATGTAAGAGTTTATTTCAGGAGTATAAGACAACTTATTTTTCCTAAGAACTTGCTGAACAATAAAAGACGACGGATGTCCTAGACGACGATGCCATGTAGAGGATGAAGGCTTGGCTGCGACAAGAGCATGCTTGGATGATGACCCCATGGAGACAGGAACAAGTGGATAAAGGCCTCCATGACACGGACCTCTAAACAGGATTTGCTGCGTGGCCCTGTCCTTAATCAAGAAAAAGAATGGGTGAATCTCAATGAAGGCATTGTTGTCTAAAGTAATTTTGTGTGCAGAAAGCAAGTTCATAGTAGATGCTGGAACGTGCAAGATATTTTTAAGCTGAAAAGAATGATGCGGGGTGTGCAATACTGAATGACCAATGTTAGCAATTTCCATACCTTGTCCACTAGCATTGTGAACTTGATCACGCCCATTGTAGTTTTCATGGATTTGAAGCTTGTTGAGTTGGCCAGTTGTGTGATTTGTAGCTCCAGTGTCTATGACCCAATTTGAGTCCACACCATAGGCACCCTTGCGCTCCTTGGACGTGTCATCTTCATCATCATCATCGCCAAAACGCCACCAACACTCATTTGCAGAGTGGCCTTCCTTTTTGCAAATTTGACAAAGAACACCATCTTGCCAGGGAGTCGCCACTCGACCACGGTCCTTGCGCCCCCCTTTCTTGCGCCCTTTTTGCTGGTCCGGGCGAGGAGGCTGAGGCTGCTGCTGGGGAGGGCGATACGGGAGCTGCTGTTGTTGAGGACGGTAGGGAGGCGGGGGTGCATGATAGGGCATGGGCAGTGGAGCATATTGGGGAGCCTGCGGATATGGTGCATAAGCATAGGGTGGAGCATATGGTGTAGGGGATGGATATGGTGTAGGATGCTGATATGGTGCATATGGTGGTGGCTGAGTAGGGGCATAGGATGATGGATGCGGTGCATACTGTGACATTGGAGGCGGCTGGTAGGAGTAGTGTGACGGGGGCAGCGACGGCCGAGGTGATTCTCCCCCATAAGACGGGTTTGGAAAACGTGTGGCCGCATTGACCGACGAAGTGAAGGATCCAGGCGCCTGTCCTGTAGACTGTAACATACTGTCACGATTTTCAGCCGCCAAGAGCTGCGAGCACATATCACTGAGGGATGTAGATGGGACAGCATTGATAGCAGCAACAAGAGGATTAAAACTGCTGTCCAATCCGTTCAACATATAGTCCTTTAGTTCATCTTCATCAACCGGCTTTCCTGCAGCCGAGAGTTCAGCGGCAAAACCCTTCATCTTCGAGATGTATTGCTGAGCCGTCATGTCCAGTTTCTTGGTATTGGTGAGGGCACCACGCAGGGTAGATACCCGGGACTTGGACTGAGAGGAGTAGAGCTCCTTGATGGCACGCCAAACCTCAGCAGCATGAGCAAGACCAAAAACTTGAGGGAGCACTTCTTCAGAGAGAGAGTTGACAAGGAAGCTGACAACGGTTTGGTCTTTGGTAATCCATGTCTCATAAGCCGGGTTGGGAATTGTGATCTTCTTGTGGTCTGCATCTTCAGCCTCAATTGTTTCAGACGGAGCCAGATCGGATCCATCAAGAAGGCCCATCACTCTTGCACCACGAAGAGTGGGGAGGACTTGAGCTTGCCAGTACAAGAAGTTCTCCCGGGTGAGCTTGGTCGAGGGCGGTGTGACAATTGAGGAAGAGCCAGAGGCGGTCGAGCTGGAAGATGTCGCCATTGAATCGATCTCAGCCAGAACGTAGCGAAAAACCAGTAGAGGTCCTGAAAGTATGTCCTAGGGTTTGTGTGAAGAGAGCCTGATGTTGTAGGGAAGGGAAGATCCTTGCAGGGAATTGAGAGAGGGATCGTCTGGGAGGGTCCTGATGTCGTCGATCGGATTGATCGAGAGATTGTGGCGGCGGCGGGGCAGAGGGCACCGGCGGCGGCGGCTAGGAGGGAAGGGAGGGGCCTGATACCATGTTAGTTTTCTGGGAGGAACGATACCCACGTTGGTGGGTTCGGTTGCGTGTTATAGGAGATAGGAAAAGCCCCTATCGTGGCAATACAGAGTCCTGGTAGATGTACAATTGGTGTACTACACCATATTGTACACTACCTAAATTACATGTCTAATATACTTATGAAGAAAAACATAATGTTGGGGGTGGCTTAGCCCCGCTCGCCCCCCTTCCTCCATCCCTGGCACTGTCAAAGAGGAAGAAGACCAACATCCATCAAACACGAGTCCGCCACAGTACATTACTTATACTGCTTATCGGCTCACAGTGAAAGACGAAGCCAAAACCGTTATAGCACGTCGGCCGGGGCCAAACCCATGTGCGCCGGACCCCAAATCCATGGCCAACGTTCGATGAACTCGAAGAAGATGGTTGCATCTGCTGGCCTCCTCTAGCAAATAAGGTTATTATGACTCACCTGCATGATCCATGGACGGTCCAGTTACACGAATCTGTTTTGCATGCTCTCCTTCACTATTCTTTAGAGCATCTCCAACAAGCGCGCTAAATAGAACGCTCTAAATTTGTGTTTAGCGCTAGCGGTATGTGGATGCAACGCTTTTGCAGACGCGCTAAATCGTCGCGCTAAATTACAACGCCAAGTTGCTCCATTTGCAGACGCGCTAAAAGCCGTGCGGAAAACACCATTTTCACATACCGAAATAAATCAAACAAAATGTAAAAATAAACTGGAAATATGAAAATATATTGCAAACTTCGACGCTAGAACCAAATTTATTTTGAAACTAGCCTACAAACTACTCGGAATCCCAATCAAAATCCGACGAGCGTGGAGTTGTCGACGACACCGGAGTCGATGTCCACTCGAAGGAGTATGAGGAGGAGGAGGAGGAGGAGGAGGAGGAGGAGGAGGAGGAGAGGACGATCGTCGACGGGCCGGCGCCATTTTTCTTCTCCTCCACCTTCCTCGTGGCCTTCTCCTCCCTCTCCTTCTTCCTCGCTGCCGCCTTCGCCCTCCTCTCCTCCCGGTCCGCCTTCTTCGCCGCCTTAAGCGCCGCCTTCTCCTCTTCTTTCTTGTCGTAGAACGCCTCCATCGCGGCGACGTCCTCCGGGAACTGGCGCGCCCACTCGAGGCGCAGGCGCTCGTCGCGCCCCGCGATGATGAGGCGTTGCTCAAGCTCGTGCTAGTGCTGCCTCGCCTTGCGCGTGACGGCCGGCGGCGGCGGCGCGAGCGCTTCCGCATGTTGCCACGTCCAGACGTCGTTGAAGTTCATCGATCGCCAGGAGCGGTCGAGGCGCCAGGCGATCGCGTCGTACGCGCCGCCTCGTGTGCCGTCTCGAAAGTCCCGAGCCCGATGCGCTCGTCGCCGCTGCGGATCTCGGCGTAGAAGGTGCCGTTCGGCCGCACGCGGACGCCGCGGTAGCCGGAGCTCGAGCGGTGGCGGGGCGGCATCTCATCGGTGTGGAGGCGGAGCAGCGGCGCGAGCGACGCGCAGCAAGGTGGAAGGCGGCCAAGCGACACGCGGGATGAAAGTTCCCGGTGATTGGGTGCGCGCGTGGGGCCTTTTATAGCGCGCACGTCAATCGGCACGGCAGGTTTGGAGCGTAGGATGGCGCAAAAGAGCACGGCTTTTTCGCGAATTCGCTGGAGGTTCGCTTGCCCTGCATTTCGGCGGTTAATTTACCGCGCGCGAGCCGCACCAATTGGAGATGCTCTTATGTTTGTTTTTTCTGTCCGCTTCTTTTTACCTTCCTCTTTTTTGCTCTATCTTTTCTTAGCCCTAAATAAGCTCATCTTTTTGAAATAAACCTTTTTACCAGGTGAATAATTTTAAAATATAAACCATTTTTAAATTATGATCCTTTTTTCAGGTTGATTTTTTTTTAAATCTGGGCCTTTTTACACTATGAGTGTGGAATTAAGCAAATTCCATGGAAGATTGGGGACGTTACTAGATCCCTGCTGGCTGCTAGAAGAGATTTCAAAGGTCCTTGTTTTGTTGCGATAGCAATTCTAGCATGCTGAAATATCTGGAAACAATGGAAATGGAATGCATGGGTATTCAAACAAATTAGACCAACTTTCAGAGGATGGAAAGTAGGCTTCTTTCATGATATCACCATGCTTATGCATAGGGTGAAAAGTAGTGTAGCTGACAACTTAGTTTTATGGCTTGATTCTCTTCCATAGTTGTTCCCTGTATATATTGTACATATTGTAATTTTCCTTTTTTACTGTAAGTAAGTGGACCTTAGATGTTTTAATAAAGTGAGGCTGTGGGGGCTCCTCCATAGTAGAAAGTTTCAAAAAAAATTTCTAAAATCGGAACCTTTTTAAATTATGAATATTTTAAAATCTATACCTACGATTTTGGAATCTATACCTTTGTAAATTATGAAAATTTTAAAATCTTTACCTTCTTACATGATGAACAATGTTTAAAATCTGAACTTTTTAGTTTAACATTTTTAAAATCTAAACCTTTTTACCTAGTGAACAACTTAAAATCTGAATCTTTTTTAAATCATGAGTAATTTTGAAAAATGCATTTTTAAAAATAATGGACATATTAAAAATCCAAACCTTAGTCATGAACATTTTTTTAAAATATTACTGTTTTAAGAAGATTGGTTTTCACATTTATTTATTTTTGAAAATTATTTTCACATAATCTTCTTATAAATTTTCACAAAATAGAGAAAAAGGAATACCTAGTTTGAACTTTGAAAACAAAATTTGAACAAAAAACAAAAGGAAAAGAAAATAAAAAGAAGATGTATACATGCGCTGGTAGGATCTGAACATGCGCTGATGTACCTGATAGCTATTCTTTCTCTTTAAGTGGCCCACGTTGCTCTTCGCTGGTCGCCTAGATGGACGCTGGGCTAGGCCCATCGAGCACGATATCACGAAATGGGTGAGTCGAGGTCCCGGAGGAATAAGCTATTGTTGAATACAATAGTAAATTATCATATGATCTAATCCGAATAGGCAGTAGATTTTGCATGTTCACGAAAGCAGGATATAAACTAAACATGTGAAGTAAGAAAGTAGATAAATAGATCACATCTAAACAAGATATCACATCTACTCCGATTGTTAGAACACGAAACTCTAGCAACATCTGAAAGAGGAAAGACATGATTACATACGATGCAACACCGGCAGCAACGTTCGCGTTGAGGGTGCCCATGTCGCTGGAGATGTTGTTAATATCCGGGAAGAAGTTGTCGCGCCCGCTAGAGTGCTCTCTGAACTGTTGATCGCCCCTCACCCATACAGATATCTGAGTGGCCGGATTCCAAAGGCCTATTGTTCCATCCTTCGGTGTCTGCATGAGTTCACGCCTAAGGTTATACAGTGCATGCAGGTCGGGTAGAACGTGGGGCGCAACCCACGTCCGAGTTAACACAGCTCAATAGCCGAAGATGTAGTTGCACTCAAGAAAAAGAAAGCTCTCGGATGTCTGCTTTTCTCTAGGCAGGGTAATAGGGTATAGTTAATTTCCTTGATCACTAATTATGCGAATACCGTACCTTATGACACAGACGACAAAATGATAAGAGCTGAGTTTCGTCTCGATCAGCTTTCAGAGGATGATGCATGATAAGAGCATGTGCAACCTGCTTATCTGTCGTAGCTACTTCTCCCTAATTAATCAACTATATACTTGCTAGCTGCAGTAGCCAACAACTTAATTAACGCGTCACACATCCGTTCAATGGCTTAAACCGTACGCTTCTGTTCTCCTTAAGTTCTTTCCAATGGATTAAGTATATTGTATATATCTCTGCTTGAGCAGCTGCAGTTTGCTACGTATGTGAGTATACTACTATTACAAGTATGAGAGTTGCGTTGGGATCTTGCTTCTCGATCGTGTACAAACACTAGTTTAGCTTAAAGATTCGATCGCTTTAGAAGTTAGTAACAGTGTGTGCTGCTCCTAGTTGGATCACACGACTAGTGGTAGACGGAATCATTCATCAAAGCTACATATTCGTGGACGTAGTATTAAAAAACCAAGGGATGCTAAGTCGGATTTGTCAACTGATCGATGTGCTCATGCTAACCTCATCAAGCTTATTATAATCACGGGGAAGAAGTCCTTCTAGTGTTGCTGTATACAGGGATTCTAAGCTACAATGAGCACCGAATTTTTTGACAATTATGAAAATCACATTTGATGTTTAAAACAACTGTGCAGAAACACTACATTGGCCTGTTGATGTGTCGTACATGTCTATAGAATGTCACTGAGAAAATCTTTGATTTTTTAGGTACAGAAAAGAACTACTTTATTGATTTATTCATAGTAGCAAATGGTAGATATTGATCTGGAGGCGCCATTTTGGCTCACATATTCACAGGAGCCCATGATCCTATTGCGAAAATGAACTTTTAAAAAATGGTTATAATATGCTAAGAAATATATTTTTGTTGAAAATGTACATGTTTGTATATTTTACATATCTGGAAACGTTTTGTGAAGAAAAAAACATATGTACATCATAGGCAACAAAATTTTGTTAAGACAATTGTCTCGTGAGAGTAATTTTCTGGAACCAATTTCTTTAACACGGTCACAAAAAATATCTTTCCCCTGAAACTTTATATGCACAGATAGAAAATGTAGATGCACACCGAAGATCTTTTTCAATTTTTTTTTGAAATTTTCAAATGTGTTTTTCCAAGTATCTATTGCCGCGAGGCAAAGTGGATTTCCACATATTTGTCACTTATGTAGCTCAGACTAAAAATATATTTCTTAGTGCAATTTTATAACACATCGTTCACATCTATATTTACATGTACATTAGTTTGCTGGAACTTTAAACTGTTATTTTCACTTTATGTGAAACCAGGCTCACTAGAAGCCTAAATCCATGTGGGGTTCCCGGGTAATACCTTTAATTTATAGGATTTTTAAAGGATTTGTGTAGGATTGAGATTCTATATGAAAAATTCATGTGAAAGCCATTTGATTCATATGATCATACTCCACAAGGAATTATTCCATAAAAATATTGCAGTGTAAATTTAATAGGAAATGTCCAAGTAGACATGCATCCCAATACTATATGTTTTCTATATCTACACTTTTCTTATCGTATGAATCAAAGGAGTTCTACATCACTACAATTTATTGTCGAGGAAGGAGAGTCATTTGTTGATGTAAATTATTGTTCACTGGAAACAGTTGGACACCGATGAGTTTCTCTTATTGGCTAGAGAAGTATAAGAAGTAATTTGCACATTTCTTCCATTTACTAGCTGCACTAAAGAACAGGATAGCACTGGTATATAATTTTTCTTTTTAAAAGTGTAGCACTAACTAACTGTAATCACTATTTCAGAAATACCGTAGAATAAATAATTAAGTACTTAAAGAGGCAACATAGCATGGATCACCAACAAATAAACCACTACTTGAATTGAATAATTACATTATGTCAAAAAACACAAGATATGTATACTTGATAGAGAATGGTATGAGATAATAATGTACAATAACTCATCTAAAAATAGGTTATTTGTGTTACAAATTAGCAAGATATACATATTCCACGTCTCTACTATACACAAAACAATTGTCATGTTTTTAAATGAATTTCTGCTGGCATCAAATATGTAGCATTACACAAGTTACATTTATTTTCATTTTTTCTGATGAAGTTAAGGTGCAAATTTAATCTAAATGATTTTTTTGAGATATGGAGTGGGTTTTTTTTTTCCAAATGCATGAAATTCTATGAAAAGAAAACAACAAAATTTGAACCAACTAATATGCTCACGTATGTTCTACGCAGAAACGTAAAAAATAAATGGCTTTTTCTTGTCTTTTTAGGGGACATAACTAGACACATTTTGTATAATTTCTTTTGCAGATTATTATTTCACAGAGATTCTGATATGAATGAAAACAATTGCCCTTATTTAGAACGTCCAAAATACAAACCAGTTTTTTTGTGGGAATGAATACAAACTAGTCGTCAAAACTAGGTCTGAGTTCATGTAAACAGTAATAGAAATTCCAGTCATATGTGTACAAGGTAGTGTTGTTGTTCAGAGTCAGGTTCGCCCACAAAGTAATTTACAGGCAAAAGTAGACATTCTTACAAAATTAAATTTTGCCGATAGAATAATCATACATACTAAAAGAAGCAAAATAACATGGAGCACCAACTGAAACAAACATAAGCTCTATATGTGTTTTATTCCGAGTAAATAATTACATTACACACTTAGCGAAAGTTCTTTTTTACTGTCAACAGCAACTGGAAATTAACCCCAAGGCAATTAGCTCTGGTGAGCCTCAAAGCCACCAAATTGAGCACACTGTCATCTCCTCAGAAAGAAATGATATATGTGCCATGCCATGCCTCTATTAGACACTCATATATAGTTATCTACTGCTACAAAATGTGGATGAATTTCTCCATCCATGTAAAAATAAATAGAAGCAAAAGTAGTAGGCAGCACACAGAAAATATTTGCACTGTGCCACTATCCAGCAAAATGCCGTCAAGAAGGGAGAGATTGAGACGAGCTAGTAGCCGACGCAGTCCACCGCCATGGTGCCCGTATCCAAGAACTGGTGGAACGTATACCCGGCTGCGTCGTCGTTGTGGCCGCACTCTCCGCTGGACTCGGTGTCGACGTCCATGCAGCCGTCGTCATCGCACGGCGGTTGGTTCAGGTCGAGCCACAGCCCCCGGTTCATGCCACCGCCAACGGCGACATCGTCGCTTCCTGCACGTTGCTTCTTGATCGCTGCCGCCGGCGGCATCACACCGCCTCCAGAGGCCACGGCGCGGTGGCGCCGCATGTGGCCGCCGAGCGCCTGGCCAATGGCGAACTCGAGGCCGCAGATAGAACATGCGTGCAGCTTGGGTTTGAGATCTCCGTCCAGCCGCGGCTTCTTGTGGCTGGCCCGGTGCCCTCCCAGCGCTTGGAACGACGGGAATACGCGGCCGCACGTCTTGCACGTGAACGCCCGCTCAGGTGCACGGTCACCGCGCCCAGACACCGGCATCGGCATCGCCATCGGCTGCTCCCGCGACACGAGCAGCAGCACGCGAGCCATCTGCGCTTCCTCGAACGAAAATCTGTTCATCATCGCTAGTGCTTTCAATCTGCAAAATCAATCCTCGAACCCAATCAAATATCGATCGGTCTCTGGCAAGGAAGAAGTCTAGATGAGATGGAGAAATGGATGAAGAAGAAGCGCATCGGACTGCATCCGTATTTATAGTCATGGTTTTTTCTTGCCATAAAGTAATCAGCCAGTAGCAAGGAAGCAGTGAATGGAACAGACTTTGCAGGAGTTCCTCATTAAACAAGAGCACACGATACCCCTACAATGAGAACAAGAAACGGTTGCTGTTCTCTGCATTTCGTACGCGGCGCCACGGAACCATGATGACTTGTCACTTCTCTTGCGTTAACGGATAAACTCGCAGCAGAAGGGTGATGCATGGTGCAGGCTTCCAATGAATTGAGGACTCCTGCGTCACCATGAAAACAAAAGACAGGTTTCGGCGATCTGAAACAAGAGCCCAGAATCTAGAAACCTTCTAGGTGATGCATGGTGCAGGCTTCCAATGAAAACAAGGGTGATTCTGAGTCAACTGTTCTTCATCTAGAAACCTGTCTCTTGTTTTCAGACGAACTGGTGAAAATATAAAAAAAATCAAGTCAAGGACTCCTTCCCAAAATAAACAAATCGTAGAACTTGCAGTGTTAATAGGGACGTGAATATGAATTGAGGATGCGAATATGAATTTGCGTGTTGCAGATTCTTGCATTGATTCAGCCAAGTGTGGTAGAAGTAGAGAACAAGAAAGGACCTTCCATTCAGAATGTAGAAAAATGATGAGACCACATCAGAGTGCATAATCCACCATTAATTTTGTTTTGTTCTAGACGCACCATTGAAAATTGACAAGGCTCCAAGTTGGTCGATTATAATGTGGGATGATACTATTTTTTTACTAGGACAACATAGGGCCCAAACATACACTCTATATATGTCGATTATAATTGAGAATTTTAATATGCTTCAACTTTTAAAATATTTTAGGTCAAGGTCTCAAACAGTGTAACCAACGTTTTCCGTCTTGAGGGTCGTACTGTCTTTATGAGATGAGATCTTTGG
The DNA here is from genome assembly GCF_022539505.1 of Lolium rigidum. Lineage (NCBI taxonomy): Eukaryota > Viridiplantae > Streptophyta > Magnoliopsida > Poales > Poaceae > Lolium > Lolium rigidum. The sequence continues at coordinate 51,929,776 of NC_061511.1, read as the reverse complement.
AACTAGACCCCTTGTTGATATGATTTCTTTAATGTTTAAAATTACAACCCCACAGTTTATCAATTTTTTTACCACCGTATTTTTACTAAAGTCACCTGGTGTTATTGCCTGATAACAAAAGAGCCTAGATTTGTTTCTTGAAGCTTACACAAGAGTTTTGAATCGTCCATATGAAACCAACAGTAAAAAACAGATTTTCAACCGAGGAAGAATTGTTTGAGCTCCAGGCCATTTATAAAAATCAATGGTGTATCTAGCTTAGATCTTTTTATACACATGTCTACTTAGAAAATACTGATCCAAGCATATACATGCATGCATATACTGTTGCCCACAGAACCTCCAATCCTGCAGGGTTTACTTGAGTTGCTGTCAGCTCATGACTCATACATGACTAGACCAGCAGTACCTTTGAAAACAATTATGCCGATGACGATCAGTACCTGCTCGGTGAATGATGATCTCATGAAACGCCTCGTGGCAATTCCAACTTTCCAAGTGCCACATGGAAAAGTATCTTACATCTGATATCTGGGATATTCACTTTGGCTCATAGGAGCATTTGCTCCCGTTGTGTGAATTTACACTTCGAAGTGTCAAAAAATTCTAAAGGAAAAAATTTCATGTACATCTACATATTTTTATATTCGTACACAAGTTTTAAAAAAAATAAAAAAGTTTGTGGCTCCTGTAAAAAAGACAAATTTTAATGCTATAACACGATTGCATACATGATTATTTTTTTTATCTTTTTTGTACACACCACATAAAATGTTGTTTTTCCATGAAAAGTTGTGTACTAACATAGAATGTCACGATGTACACCAAAAAAATTATGTCAGAATTTTTTGACATTTTTAAAATTAATTTTTTATTATTATGTATAATGGGAGCATTTGCCCCTATGAGCCAAAACGACACCTCCCTGATACCTAGCTTATGCACTCACTCACACACATCGCTTGCTCGCAGTATGAAAAAAAAAGGTGTATTCCAATCTGAGGATTCATGCATCCAGCCGAAAAGACAACTTTGAGTGTTGAACAACCATGTAGTAATTATCCGAGCATTTGAGAAGAGATGAATCTTGCCGGAGAATGGGTGAGGGAGATTTTTTCTGAAGTTTTCTATACCCATGAGAATGGAGTATCCCCTCACGGTGCGCCCCTAGCTATTGATACTAAATTTGCATTGGTCCTGTATACGAGGGCATACGTTGTAGAAACTGGAGAGTAGGCAATACTAGGTTCGCGCCAAACTGCTTCAGAGGGACAGATGAAACACCAAACAAGATTTACCTTGGTTCAGTCTGCAGATGTGGATAGCACTATGCCCTACTTGATCATTTTCTTATATTCTCATAAGGATTACATCGGTGTTTGGGACTAATCAGAGGGCTAACTCAATCTTGGCAACTAGGGTTTATGGTGCTTGTGTGTTGCGCTTGTGTTTCATTATGGCCTCTGGACACTTTTACGTTCTCCTTGTTTTGGCCTCTAAGGCGAGATCCGATCCGATCCAATCCGATCTGGGGACTTCGTAAATACTAACAACCTAACAAAGCATATGTCTATATCGGTTTTAGTCCTGATTCCTTGTCATCTGTCTTTGTCTACACAGTCATTCGGTTAGAAGTTGTGTGCTTTCGGAGACACACTAGTACTCGCACATGGAGATTCATCATATAATCATAGAGATAGGGTATTTATGGAAATATTTTGGTTCATCTGTTGGTAACAAGATTTGCACATCCGCATGATCCAAATTTATTGCTAAATCTTATTCAAACGCTGTTCCACCACCCCCAGCATGTACATTTTGACAATAATTTTGAGCACATGATTGTCCCTGCATGCAAAGGTTAGCCACAGTTTGATTACAGCAAGTGTCTCCTAAGCTTTCAAGGCGATAAGAGGAAGTTTGTAAATTACTTTCTGCAGTACCCAACAACATACATCATTGCATCCACGGATTGAATACATTTTCAGTCTGCTGGCCTCAAGAACAGCTTCAGTTTTCTGCGTACGTATGCACAATACCATTATTAATATTGTGAGAACAGCTGCAAGAAGAGTTGCAATAGAAATTTGCTTCCTTATATAAACTTTTTAAACTATCATCAAGAAGGTCTGACTGTATATCAACGAGAACCACCACCATAGACTAAATTAAATTAGAAGAAACTAAGGCCAGATTCGATTGCTTTAGTAGTAACAGTGCTACGTGCGTCTCCATGAAGGAATCGATCGACGAAGAATCAGTTCTTGTATTGAAAATAATAGTTGGGGATGCTTTGCATTTTGTCAAAAGATGTGTGCTCATGATAACCTCACCAAGCACTACATAGTTAGGGCGAATAACAGCCATTTTTGTACATGCAACTACATATAGGTGGGTATGATATAATCTGGATTGTGTAGTCCAACTTGTACGGCACTTGCTATGCAATTAACTTTAGGAATTTTTCAAAATAAATCAGGAATAAACCACTTTACAAGATATTATAACTCATGAGCTTGCACAGAAAATAAAAATTCAAATATGTTTCTGTAGAGTATGCATCCATTTAAAATATAAAGCTAACAAAATTAAGGTAAAAACCTTACTACACGTACACATGGATTTTATATTTTCTTGTTTATTTTGTGATGCCACCATTCCAAAATAACATCTCAGCAAGTAGCTATTGAATCAGGATTCGTGGTTTACACGACGCTGGGTTTCTAGCAAAAATACGGCATGGAGGACAAATGTATTGCTACATAGCATGGCATATGTGTTACCAACAGATCAAGGAGGACCGGGTGCTCTAAACTTGACTACCTATAACAAAGCTCAGTAGCAGAAAATTTTCAGAAAATTCTATAATAAGGCTGGCGTACCTTTGATTAAACTTTACATTATAACAATACAGGATCATCAAAGGAAAACTTGGTCTGGTATATAGGGTAGTGGGTTCTTTCTTTCACAAAGTTTGTTTTTTGTTAAATCCAAAATTCGCATCAAGGTGATACAAACAAAGACGACTCTACATCCAATATTTGCATAGATTGATAGATAGCACGCACACAACCAAAGAGAAAGAGCAGAAGAAGATCCAAATAATATGCATCTGAAAAAGTCACATATCATGCTATGGACTAAGTCTCGTCTAAAAGTCGAGCCTTTGGAAATTGGAACTAGACATATCATCATATTGGTCTTAGAGAGGGGCATTTCCTAGCCATTAATCCCCCGAGAAAGGAATTTCCGTGCCATAGATAATACATGAAGATCGAAGGTGGAATAAATGTTTCTTTGACGTCATCAAGCCGACCCAAATGTGCAAATTTATCGGTTTCCAGTAACTTTTCAGAGCATTTTTAGAACCCAATCTGATTTTATACACAAAACAATTGTATGTAAAAGCAGATTTTCCTCTATTTGTCACATGAATGTACTTCAAGCACACTTTTATCTCTAATTGTATACCAATATAAATCAAAATTATTAAATTTCAACATAACACAATACATCAGTAGTTGGAATTAGAATAGTAGATCAAATTATAAACTCAATAGGTAACATTGGACCGGGTATGAATGCAACAAATGGTCCAAATCAGACATGAATAGAAATGAACAAATATAAAGGGACTATATCCCATGTAATTGCCACTGATGCTGGATGAGATTGTCGTGAAGCTGAGTATGCGAACCCCAGTCTTCCGTCTTCCAGTACACCTAAGGAAAAGCTTCAAACCAGTCCAGGTTCTTCCGAAGTTCCGCACGAGTACCTATATTGTCATTCTCGAAGTCTAAGCCCAAGGACCTCTCAGCCTCCATGATCTTGTTGCGAAAATCACACACGTGATCATGATGCTGGCAATGAACATCTTGTTCATATAACGAGCAGGACCCCAGATAATGGCAAACCGAGCTTGCAACACACCAAAAACTTGCCCAATGTCTTTCCGACAGGATTCTTGCGTAGTGGCAAACTCGTATTGCTTGTTACCTTGAGGATTTGTAATTATATTCACAAAATGTTCGGCACGATGGATAGATGCCACCAACTAGATATACACATCAAACCGCAGCTATATTTATAGGCCATATGCACCATAAACTAATCATCCAGTAGTACCCAGGAGTAGTGACCGCTTCATCTACTGTGTGTCAGTGTGCCTACGAATCTACGATATTAAAATGGAGCAGCATAAAGGTTGCTGCCCCTAGAGGCAGATGAAGAGTGAAGGAGCTGCGCCGATGCCAAGTGGGTTGAAATCGAGCTGCACGTGACGCGTCGCGAACCGGCGAATCTCTTTGCTTAGCGGAAAAAGAATATCTCATGATGCACGAAGGGGAGCAGCGAGTTTCTTCAGGTATGACTTGTACAGTTGGTGAGCTTCTTCAGTTTTGATTTGTGCAGTTTTAAGCCTAGCTAGTTTTAAACCATCAAACTGAACTAGTAAGAAAACCGTGCTGCAGCGTTAAATTACAGTTTTTCTGCCGATGATTGGTTCTCGGAGTTGCTTGCGCACACTGCACCGGCCTGATTCGGCTGAACTGGTCAGTAATTGCTACCTGATGTCAGCAAGAAAGAAAGAAGTTTAAGTTACGCAACAGTATTCTTAATGCAACTTGTGTTAGTAGTGCCATGTTTGGCGTTTCATGGATCAGGATTCAGGAGTTCATGGCGTCTTGGATTGTTCCACACAACAGGAGTGTTTGATGGGGGTCAAATGGAATCTTTCCCATTTTCACATTTCAGAAGAAAAATAGGAAGTTGTGGAGTCAAGATTCTCTGCGTTGGATCTTATCGAACTCTCGGTTGCGTCTGCCTGATAAAACCTCTAAAGAGACTAACCAGAAACTTAAGACTTCAATCAAAGCGTCTTTGGGAAATCCATTATATACCTGCTCCTCAGTACTAGAGATTCTTTAGGTTAGTAGTACTACATTGATCGCGCGCATTATGCGTGTCTGTTTGCTGCACCTGGTCATGTTGGATGCAACCGAAAGAGCAAAAAATTCACAACGGCCAACTGGCAGGTTAGTCCTTTGTGCACCCTGAAGCAACACAATCCCTCGGTGCCCGTGATATGCTTAAGTCAGTATATTTAACAAAGGAGAGCAATTATTCTCTGTCAACCAGCTTCCCAGTTGCTGTAAAAGATTCAGGTAGCTTGTTGAACACACATTTCCCAGGAAATAGAAATAGAAATGGGCAATTTGCTGTTTGTCAATAGATTATATAGATTCTGCAGATAATTGGTGTTTGGAGTTCTAGTGGACCCTGCATCTTAATCCAATTGGTCTAGCCTAATAATCACCATCATAGCACATAAAATATTACACAAGTAACTTTCATGTCCCTCTGAAGTATCAATCTGAACTTGGAGCTTAATTTGCGCTCCGTCTGCCCCCATTCTCCGCATAGTTGAGCTAAGATAGAAACTTGCTTCCTTGTCATTATAAACGACAATTGGAATAACCCCGCTCTTTCTCCGCATAATAAATGGTGAAAAGTAGAAATTTGCTTCTTCATTTGTTTCAAGATTCAGCAACAAGTGCACCAGATATCCCAAAACTCCTTTATCATCATATGTCAAACGGCTGACTCAGAGTTCCCAAAACCTTTGGTCCCTCTCAAGCGAGTCTCCATCTAACCTTGGAGCATGTTCTACACCTTCCGGTCACCACATAATTGAGCAATAGAACTTTGCTTCCTTTTTGCAAAAAAGAACTAGAACAAGGCCAGCTTTTTGCCGCATAAATGGTCAATAGTAGAAGTTTCCTTCTTGATTTGCCTCAAGATTCAGCTACAGTTGCACCTGAGATTCCAAAAACTCCTATACCAGCATGTCAAACATATGCAGAGATTGTTTAAACTGGCACACAGCTTTTTGCCAAATGCTGAAAATTGCTTTTGTTGACTTGCCTGCTATGCTAGTTATATCTGATTTCTTCGCACTGCAGTATCAAAGCACAGATTTGATACTTTTTTAAAGAATATTCTCACTACGTAAAACATGCTGAGCACAACATATATGAACCAAAATATACATTAGAGGAACAATGTCAACCATTTTTCTGATGGAAAAAAACTAAATGCATCTACTTGGCAAGTGACAGATTGAGGCATCAAGCGGTTCTAGTTTTCTGCATCCACTTGGTAAAATATGCTGTGTGCTGACCACTGAATGCATAAGAATCATCCAGGGAAGGGACAGTACTTTAGATATATACTACTGTTTCATTTAAAAGGTTGGGCTACATAATATGATATTTAGGCGCTGTGTCACCATTGAATCTACAGTTTCGGGTTGCGAAAGGGCAGTATATTCCCTAATGATTCTTTGGGGTCAAAATTAGCATCAGTTATGCAACACATTGCTACTCAAGAGCCAGTGTCTTAATTTTGTGAAAGACATGGACAAGCAATCAGGACAGCTACAAACTATTTTCATCGCTGATTTTTTCTACGGTTTGGAAAATCAAACTGAACTGACAAATCAGAAAGCAATGACCTGTTATAAGATATGTAACACTGTTCTGCTTAGAACCCTATGATACTGCTTTATGATTTTGTTTTCCTGACATGTTCTACCCACTTCTATTATGTGTCACAGTTTTAGGCTCCACCAAATAAATTAATTTTGGAGTCTTAGAGGAATTATGAATTGTATATACTTTGTGCAGTAGTGATGTGATGCAGCTAATATCACTTCAATTCTTTGAAAGAAAAATATTTGATTAGCACACCACACAAAGGGTAGAGATGGATGACTTAACAAAACGACAGTCAAATAAACTTAAGTAGGAGTTTTTCATAGTTTTTTGGCTGTATGAAGGAAACATCACAGAAGGATCATGAGCGTTTTTCTTTGTACAATATTCAAGATGGACAAACGGTTGATGGCGGTGACGACTTTTGAAGCGAGTGCATGAAGTGCTCACCCAGGGGCTGCTAGACCATATGACTGCTCCTTTTTCCGCCATAGGGTGACTTGGTGATGCCTTGGTATTTAGCTGCTGGGGTGTTATTTCTGTTTTCTGGGCACAAAGCCCTGACGACATGTTTTCTGTATACATGAAATGGTGGCTTCGGGTTTTGTGATGTATGCTTTGACAAGTGTTTGTTGAATAAAAAAAAATGCCATATGCATCTCCTCGATGCAGAGGTCGGGGGTCTCATCCTCTATTTCAAAAAAATGAATAGATACTTCAATAAAATTACCAAAATGTTCATTAGGTAATTCTTCTTTGTTACCATAAAATTCCTTCTCTTCAACAATTTTAACAATCTCAGGGTTGACTCAGAATTCATAAGCTTCATAATATCACACATGTAGTAGGGGCATAAATACTATCGGCGAGAGAGAAAATCTTCAGTGGAGTCTTATTACTTATTGAAGCTTGAAATCCCTCGGAATATTTAATAATATCATAGTTCATAAATGTCCCAGTAAAATCATTGAATTGAGGCCTGAGTGAACTAAGGTTATAAGGAGGACCTTTTCCATTCAGCTGGATCAAGCATTAATGTTTCATGAACACATTAACTCCACAAATTATAGCTTTCCCCTTGACATCCTATTATAAAGTGTCGGGGTCATAGGTTCCAAACAATAACAGGTGAAAGAATTTGCAGGTATGGTCCAAATGCAAAAATATATAGTCAAACAATGTAAGGTTTGGATCTGTAATCATGTCACTTGGACCCTATTAAGAAGCATTACCCATTGCAAAGTTGCATAAACATATCAACAAGAACATACTCAAGCCAGGCACCATAAATTTTTATGGATATTTATTATTACCCGATTGATCTCATCCCATTCTTATTCAACACATATACCTAAAGAGAATTACTCACGCGTGATGGATAAATTTCAAGGCATGGCGATGGATATTTGCTTGCCGACGGTGGTGGTGGTGATGGGGTCGTAATCCCCCTCTCCGACATTAGGAGAGAGAGAGAGAGAGAGAGAGAGAGAGAGAGAGAGAGAGAGAGAGAGAGAGAGAGAGAGAGAGAGAGAGAGATCTGTTCCCGAAAAAAGTGACCGCGATGATGACGGTGTTGTGTTTCGTGAAATACTCCATGCCTCTGAAGCGGAAAAAATACGTAAAGGAAGTCGTCAGGAAAAAGGAGAGGGTGGTCCAAGCATCTGGTGGAGCTGGCCCCCTATTGCATGGCTAGAAGGGGACACCTCATGGCCCCAGCTTCCCGAGGTGGCCTTGTGGCCTCTCTCTTCGGTCTGCTGACTGCGGGTTCTCTTGTTCCACGAAATATTTCAATATATTTTTTTTTGTTTAATTTCCCTCTTTTTCTGTTTTCTGAACAAAATATATTTTAGCTAAAGACACATTAATTTTCATAACCAATTTTTATTATGAGAAACCGTTTCAGAAAATTCAGGTATTCGTCTATTTTTCCATTGTCCATGTTAAAGTAAAATTAGCACGTAATAAAAGAGGGGATATAAAATAGAGCACCAAATGATCCACAAGCCCCGTATATATTTTACTCTCACTAAATATATAATTACATTGAGCCAATTGACGAAGGGTTTTTCATAAATATAACCGGAGAAATAATGACCGGTAAACCCGTGGTAACTAGCTCTGGTAAGCCTACAAGCCACCAAATTGAGCACACTACCACCTCAAAAAGAAATGATCTATGTGACATGCCTTCTATCAGGCACTCATATCTACTATCCGGCAAAAACCCGGCAAATGTGTGTGGCAGCTAGACGCAGTCGACCGCCATGATCCCAGTGTCCAAAAACTGATGGAACTTGTACCCGGCGGCAGCAGCGTCGTGGCCGCACTCGCCGTGATCGGCGTCGTCGCCGCAAGGCGGATGGTTCAGGTCGAGCCACAGCCCGCGCTTGTTGCCGGCGCCAACAGCAACCCCGCGGGGCTTCTTGATCACCGCCAGCGGCGCCATGACGCCGCCCATGGCGCGGTGGCGCCGCATGTGGCCGCCGAGCGCCTGGCCGATGGCGAACTCGAGGCCGCAGACGGAGCAGCCGTGCAGCTTGGGCTTGAGGTCGTCGCCGTCCAGCAGCGGCTTCTTGTGGCTGGCGCGGTGCCCGCCCAGCGCCTGGAACGACTGGAACACCCGGCCGCAGGTCTTGCACACGAACGCGCGTTCCGGCGAGCGGTCACCGCGCAGGGCCACTGGTACCGGCATGGGCATAGCCATCTGCATCGCTTGCTCCCGCGACACCAGCAGAAGCACCCGCGCCATTTCCTTCTCCTCGAAAGCAACACTCTTCATCATTGCTTTCACTGATCAAATCCCCTGGAATGTTAGATCGACCTCTGAAGAGGAGGAGGAAGAAGAAGCTGGTGAAGAAGAAGCTGGTGAAGAAGAAGCGTATGAAGCCGCATCTGTATTTATAGGCCATATTCGCCCTAAGCTAATCATCTAGAAGTAGTGACGGTGTATGCGTCTCCGGATAAAGAAATGCACAACCCGCCCCTAGAGGGCCATCAAGAGAGCCAAGACAGCGGCGCCGAGTATTTCCTCCCTGAGAGCTGCACGCTACGCGTCGCCGAATGGATGCATCTTCTCCCTGATGACGCACGGCCCATTGAGTTCAGAGCTTCAGGTTTGACCTCTGTAGTGTGTACATGTTCATGAGGGGCCTTTCTATATAGGGTGTGTCTAAGTCTCAGTCGACTGAGATGTCTCAGTCGAATAACATAATGCGGGTCTAAACAAAGTATAAACAGCAGCAAACATGAATCTTCAAGCAGAAACAAAATCCAATGATGAAGCACGTGACTGCTATGTCTCAGCTAGCTGAAACTTAGCAATTCCTTTCTATATATTATTCTGAAGGTTAACTGTTCCCTCTTCGGAAACCTGTCTCGTTTTCGAAATTTTGAATCTTGTGGTAGGCTATCAACAAGGAAAAACACTTTTGTTTCAGAAATAAAAAAAAGGACCGAAAGATGATAATATGGTACTTTGTGGCACTGCTGAGTTTACTTCGGTCACTCAGTCCCATCAGGTTTGGTCATGGCTAGCTAGGCTGACTGATTAGTAGGGCAATCTGGAAGTACAATTAGATTAGCATCGATAACGATCGCATTCTTATTGACGGGATGGCTCATGCCTGCTCCAAATGCCACATGAAAACAGTAGCATCTTCCCATTTTTGGTTCTGTTTTTTTATTTCTTGGGGGCATCTAATTCCTTCTACACTTGGTTACTTGCAATGCTGGTACAGATGGCTCTTCCAGTCAAAAGTAGCAAGCTAGGGTTAATCAAAACCAGCAGCTAGCATCATCTTAGAATGAATTAAACTAATCCAACTCTCTGCATGTTAATTGGTTTTCGTCCCGTCGATGATTGGTTCTCGGGCTTGCTTGCGCCCACACCGCACTGGCTGATTGGACTGAGCTGATCACTAATTGCTGCCTGATGTTAGCAGCAGGCCCTAGTTGTGCATACTCTACTTAGTACTAATTTTCGTATCGCAACAGTTTCCATTTTTTATTGCAACTTGTGTTTGGCAGTGGAAAAAGCTTCTGTTTCTGTTCAATAGATGAGAGTTCATGGCATCTCGGTTTGTTCAGCGAGATGAAAGTATTTGGAAGGGATGAAATAGAATCCTGCCCATGTTCACATCTCGAAATAAGAAGATACTGCCAGAATAAGATTATACACCATGAATCAAACTCTTGTGATATGGAGGATTAAACCTCCTTAAAATATGTCTTTGCTCACTGGAGTACTTGAGATTCTTCGGAGGTGCGCCGCGTCATGGTGGGTGAGGTGCAAGGAGCAAAGGATTCACAAAGGCCACTTGTCAGGATAGTCCTTTGTGCACCCTGAAGTCACATAATCTTCGGTGCACGCGATACGCTCAACTCAGTACTAAAAAAAGAGCACTTATTCTCTGCTCACCAGCTGTCCTGAAAGATTCAGATAACTTGCTGGGCACACATTTTCCAAGAAACAGAAATGGCCAATTTGCAGTTTGCTATAGATTGGTGCTTGGAAGCTGGAGTTCTAGTTGTGCCAGCAACCTAATCCCATTGGTTTAGCACATGACATATTAACATAAGTAACTTCTGTTTCCGTCTGAAGTCTCGGTCTAACCTTGGAGCCAGCCGTGCATCTGCCTTTCCCCGCATAATCAAGCAAAGATAGAATTTTGCTTCAGTTGTAGAATAAATAACTGGAACATGGCTTTATTAATTTAAAGCTGGGCGTAATGCCTTATGTTTAAAAAAATAACTGGAACAAGCCTAGTTATTCGCCGCATAAGCAGTCAAAGAACAAGTTCCCGTCTTCCATGTGCCTCAAGATTCAGAAACAGCTGAATCAGAGATCCAAAAACTTCTTGTATCATCATATGTCAAACAGCTGACCTGGAGTTACCGAAACTTTTGGGTCCCTCTCAAGTGAGTTTCCATCTGACCTCGTAGCTTTCTCAATGTCTGCTGCTGTTCCCCGCATAATTGAGCAAAGATGGAACTTGGCTTCCCTTATAAAAAACTAAAACAAAACCGGCTATTTCCCACATAATAAATGGTAAATAGCAGAAGTTTCTTTCTTGATTTGCCTCAAGATTCAGCAACAGTTGCACCTGAGATTCTGAAAATTCCTATATATCATGTCAAACCTATGTAGAGATTGTTTATACTGGAACACAGCTTTGTTACCCAATACTCAGAATTTCTTGTGTTGACTTACTTGTTGTGCTAGTTGTATTTGGTTTCTTAACACTGCAGTATCAAAGCACAACTTGATACTTTTTTGTTTCAAGAATATTCTCTCTACGTGATACATGCTGAGCACAACATAGATGAATTAAATATGCATTAGAGGAACAATGTCAACCATTATTTGTGATGGAAAGATCCTAAAATATGATAAGTGACGATCAAGGCGTCGAGCGGTTCTAGTTTTCTGCATCTGCTTTCTAGAGTATGCTGTGCACTGACCACTGAATGCATAAGAATCTCCGGGTAAGGGACACTACTTTCGATAAAACTAATTGATTGAAAAGGTTGGCTACATAATATGATATTGAGGTGTTGCGTCACCCTCTGCGGTTTTGGGTTGCGAAAGGGCAGTATATTCCTTAATGATTCTCTGGGGGCAAAATTAGCATAACATATGCAACGACTTGCTACTTAAGAGCCAGCGTCTTAATTTGTGAGAAGAATAGATATAGAATCAGGACAGCTATCAGTGGTTTTCATCACTGATCTAAAATGACAAATTAGAAAGCAATGACCTTTTATGCGCTACACAGTAGTGTTCTGCTTGGAACCCTAAGATGATGCTTTATGATTCAGTTAGCTTGCCATGTTCTATCCACTTCGTTTATGTGGTGCTGTCTAGGCTGCACCAAACGAAATTTAGTGGTTAGTTTTACAGCAACTATGAATTGTATACTCTGTTCTAGTAGTGCTATGATGCAGCTAAGCATGACTTCAAATTTTTTAAGAAATATCTGATTAGCACACCAAAGGGTAACAGAGGTGAATGACTTATTTAGTAAGCAACAAGGCTGTAAAACTACATTGATAGGAATTTCACATTTTATTTTGGGGGTGTGTGAAGGAAACATCATGAAACGGCAAACATTTGTGATGCGCCAAACATCCCCATGGGTACTGAAACCGTCTAACAGGAAGTAATCTAAGGTGGATAATTATTTGTTATGTCCACTAAGGTGTAAATTTTTCTTCCCTTTGGCCACTTAAGAGGCGTGTAACACCAAACTCTCTCTTTTCAATCAAATGAAATGTAAAGACCTTTTGCGTTTTCTCGAAAAAATATTTTTTTGTCCCTTCTTCCATGGATAATCAAGGCAATTGAATCTCTCTTTCCCTGTCTTTGTCCCTCTCCCTCTCCCCCGCGCTCTCTCTTATCCATTTGACAAATGTATAATCTTGAGCAAGTTGTTCCTCTCCTACAAGACAAAATTTGTGGAGGAAACTTGCTTTTGGAAAAAGAGTTAAGTCAGTGTTAGAGAAAAGAACAGCGGGTTACATCGTTTGCAGATGGAGATCACCTAGTTAGGACCTCTCTGGTTTTTGTTCGCTCCACATAGGTCACCACTAGTGTGATGCAGACAGCATTGCCGCAAACCGAAATTAGCCTAATTAATGCAATGACGAGGATATACATGTCACTAATGATTTTTCCCGCAATAAAATTTCTTTATGGGTCTAACAAATTTCTTTATGGATCTAAAAAATAATGCAATCACGAGGACTAGAATTTGTCAAGCTGCGCAATCCCCTTTTGTAGGGGTGGATTATTACGTAGAGTTTTCTCGCAGTTTATTTGAGACGGCCGGAAATTTTCTTAGGCTGGATTATCCGGACCCTGTTTTTCCCAACATCTACATTTTGGAGGGGGTATAAATACCCCTCTCCTTCTTTAAGATTGGGCTACTCGTTTTCCCCTCGAGAACCCTAAAATCTGAGCCACTCCAAATTGCTAAATCTCCTCCATTAGCAAATCAAAAGAGTTGATCTTTGGAGAATTTAAGGGTAAGACTTAGATCTACAAGCTCGCCAAAGCGATTTGAATTTCCTCCTCATTCACTTGAGGATCTTTTGCCTAGTGGTTCCTTTGGAATCCCTAGGTATTGATTTCTTTGTGCTAACTTGTTTTTGTGTTGTAAGACCTTCATGGTAATCTTGGGAGCCTCTAATTCAATTGTGGATGCGTGCCCCAAGCTTTGTGTAGGTTTCGGTTTCCACCTTCAAGGCTATCGCTTAGTGGAGCGTGGGCTAACCTTCGTGGTTTGTTGACCGGGGAATAAGGCGAGGTCTCTGTGGCGTTGGTTGATCTTCGTGGCACCATGCCCCTCCAACGTAGACGTATTCCTCAAAATAAAGGGAAGGAACTAGGGAATCATCCCTTGTGCCACTGTGTGCTTCACTATTGGTTACCTCAAACCTTTTACCGCACTTTATTACTTGTATCTTGTATCTTATGTAGATCGCTTGCACCTTATCATATAGGTAAATTCACATAGTTGTGTATCTAAAAAATAACCTTTTGTGTCAAGCCTAAATTGAAAATGAATTAAAATTTAATTAGCACTGGGGTGCTCATACGATCGTTTCACACGTGCTATTGTAGAACTATATTTATACAATGTAGTCATATGAATCAAGATTCATAACTCTGCTGGAATTTCTCACTTAAACTCTACAATAGACAAATGGAGATGATGGGTCTTGTCTTTTGGCGTGCAAAACACCATGATAAGCATTCAATACAAAATTACATAATGAGCACTACAGAAGAATCATTTGTTGTAAAATACGGAGAATAAACATTGATGCAAAATGTTGATAACTAGAAACAATTGCGCGCATGTGAATTGGAGAGACAAATATATAGTCTAGCTAGTACATATCTATAATGTTTAAATGATAAAATCATGGAAGCTAAGAGAACAACTTTTCTTTAAAAGATTGATTAGCAAAATTGATTATTCATTGCATTGTAGTTCAGTTTTTATAATTTATATTTTAAAATTTAAAAGAAATTCATTTTGAACTCTGAATTACGGTGCTTAGTGTCACTCAAAACCTGAATTATGAAACCATCCATGTTAAACCCTAAAGTTTCTAAAACCATCTATTATATACTAAAAGCACAATTATATACTAAAAGCACAATACGTGGCTTGTCTAATAGAGACACCACATTAACCCACATCATCTAATAAAATTATAACCATTGGTTGTAGATTTTTATGGTTGAGATTTAAAGTTAACACGTAAACACAATATCTCATATAACGGGTACAAAATATGTTCCAGTCACGTTGTACATCAAGGGACAACATAAAGCCGTACATGGAAAACTAACAATATGTGTGCTGATTCAGGTTTTGGGCCATAAAGGAAAAAAAAAATTGTGCAGAACGTATCCAAATAACGTGTGATTGATGGGCATATCAAAAAGAAAAAGAAGCCTGGGCACTATACGAGGCTAATATGGGCTTCGTCCATGTCAAAGAAAATATGCTACACTCATTAGGTTTTATGTCAGCTAAAATTCGTACTAGACTACACAGTGCTAATTTATTTATTTATTTATTTATTTATTTATTTATTTATTTATGTATACTAAATAAAAAAGTGTAAATTTATTTTTAATACAAAATAAATATAAAAATAATTGAGTGGTGATTAAATTATTAATTCTATTATAAATGAAAAATGTATACTAGAACTTTCGCCTCAAGTATGCGCGTATTCAGCTCCAGCTATTTGATTGGGCGGTAAAGTTGGAAGGAAATCACGAAGATTAAAATTGTGAATGATTCTTCATCATAAATTTTGGGAAAAAAAAGCAAAAGTTGGCACTAATACATAAATAATTAAGTCTTCAGAAATTCTATTGTGAGCAAAAAAAATATAACATTTGAATATCAACTAATCTTACATTAAGCATCTATTAAAAATATAAAAACATATTCCAAAACCTTATCCCAAAACCTTCGTCTCGAGTATGCACGTAAATTCACCACACGTTGTCTGATTCGGCGCTAAAGTTGGAAAGAAACAACGAAGATTGAAATTGTAGATGACTCTCCATCTTAAATTACAATAGAAAACAATTGAAAGTTCATCACTAACACTAACTAGAATGGATTTTGTATGTGTGGGTGTTTTTGTCACCGTTGATTTATTACTCGAGATTCGTGCTCGCCTTGGCAGATGGAAAAGTAGCTTTTTTCTCCTTCTTGCATCCAATCTCAAAGAAAAAAAGAACGGTGTCGGAAACACCATACCCATGCGTTTAAGGTCAAAAGTATTTAAACTAATATTAATTAAGTCTTGAGATATTCTAATGTCACCACACAAAAATACTAACATCCAAATAACGATTATTCTTACATTAAGTGTCTATTAATATCACAAAACATCACCAAGTATTCACGGGAGATACTAATTATTAGTTAGTCAACACAAAAATATAAATGTTACAACTGATTAAACACGTTGTTTCCGCATTAGCCACACCAGTCTAACTCACTCGCCTTCGAGATGTAATATTTTACCATACATCCTTTGATCAGATCATATATTGTGTAGATGAATGAAGAGCTACTCACGAGCATTTGTTGTGAGGTACACAAGGAACGATGCTTTAAAATCGGAAGCTTGAAGTCTACCATGTGATAAATAAGTTTCAGATTTTGTTGGTTATATGTTAAAATATATTTATTAAAAAGAACGCAATAATGATATATGGAACCTGCTCACAATGAGCTTACGAGTTAGTGTTGGAAGATGAACTATACTTGGATATTGTAAGTGGACTTCAGCACAGCCATCCATAATTGGTAAGTACAATTTTTGTTAGATCGAAGGGATCAAAAGAGATCAGATGCAATAATTCCATCTAGGTTGAGGCTCGATAATTAGTAACTAAACATGTGATTGCACATGGAAACTATGGTACACCTAGGAAAATATCAATACCGAAATTGACATTGTCGTCTGATAATATTTTTTCTTATGTATTCAGTTTCCAGATTGTCATTCTAAAATTGTTTGTTTTCAGCGGGTTATATCTTAGAAATTTCTCTATAGATCACAATGATAAATATGATGCCCTCCCCTTGGCGAGGGCCACCTTCCTAGTTCAACTTAAACAACAACTTGGTTTAGGATAGTGGTTTTGTATTTTTTTTCCTAGATCAGTGGCTTTGTATTTCAGAGTATCTAAACAATGTAAAATTCTATACATTTAAGGAATGACATGAGACTATAAGACACAAGACTTCATTGAAAATTTTGATTGGTTGTGTCATGTGCAGAAATAAATAAAATGTTACACTTGTCTTTTTTGCACAAAGATAAATTGTGGTACCACACAATTGTTTGTAGATATGATAAATTTGAAGAAAAACTCATGGTATGGAGAATGCAATAAATGAGAATAAAAAAATTGTCCACCCACTGATACGAGCATTTTTTTTAATCGATGCAAAATCAAAGAAAACGCCGCTATTCATTTTTAACATGACAAGAAAATTCATATTTTGGATGAATTGCGGCTTATCATTTCATAGTGTTTCGGTGATCCACTTTTTAAGGCCAAAACTAAACATCGCTTTTAAGAAACGGGTTTGAATATGTTAAATAATATAATATAATAAAAATGATGGGTGTATCATTTTGATGGAGAGACCGGGTTTTCAACCTTCTTTCCGAAAAATTTGAACTTATCTAGGAGAATTAGCAGATAGTAGAGATAGAGCACTAAATGAAAATCCACAAGCTCCATATTTATTTTAGTCTGACTAATAAATATATAATTACATTAACTGAGCCACTTGACCAATGGGTTTCTCATCAATATAACCGGTAAACCCGAGGTAATTAGCTGCGGTGAGCCTACAAGCTACCAAATTGAGCACAATATCACCTCAAAAAGAAATGATCTATGTGACATGATCTATGTGACATGCCATGCCTTGGATTAGTCACTCATATATATCTACTGCTACAAAATGTGGATTAATATCTCCACCAATGGAAAAAAATAAAAGAAGAAAATAAAAAGGATAAAAAAAGTGTACAGCAACACACATGAAAATATCCTATCCGGCAAAAACCAGGCAATGGGGAGGGAGAGTAGCTAGACGCAGTCCACCGCCATGGTGCCAGTGTCGAGGAACTGGTGGAACGTGTACCCGGCGGCAGCCGCGTCGTGGCCGCACTCGCCGTGATCGGCGTCGTCGCTGCACGGCGGATGGTTCAGGTCGAGCCACAGCCCGCGCTTGTTGCCGCCGGCGACAACAACACCACTGCTGCCGGCGCTGGGCTTCTTGATCACTGCCAGGGGCGCCATGACGCCGCCCATGGCTCGGTGGCGCCGCATGTGGCCGCCGAGCGCCTGGCCGATGGCGAACTCGAGGCCGCAGACGGAGCAGCCGTGCAGCTTGGGCTTGAGGTCGTCGCCGTCCAGCCGAGGCTTCTTGTGGCTGGCGCGGTGCCCGCCCAGAGCCTGGAAGGAGGGGAACACGCGGCCGCACGTCTTGCACACGAACGCCCGCTCAGGGGAGCGGTCACCGCGCCCAGCCACCGGCACCGGCCCCGGCATCGGCATCGGCATGTGCATCGCCTGCTCCCGCGACACAAGGAGCAGCACGCGCGCCATTTCGTTCTCCTCGAATGTAACTCGCTTCATCATGGCTCACTGTTCAATCTCTCAACTCTCAACCTAGTTGATCGATCCCTGATACTCTGAAGAAGAGGCAGCAGAATAAGATGAAGAAGCGTCCCAGGCCGTAGCTGTATTTATAGGCCATATGAACCATACAATCATCCACTAACCAGTAGTGACGCCTCCGGATAAAGAAATGCACAAGTTGCCTCTAGAGGGTGATGAAGAGGGCGAAACAACGGCGTCGAGTATTTCCTCCTCGATGCCGCTGCTCGTTTGCAGAAGTGGATCAAAGCCGAACCGCAAGCGACGCGCGTCGCAAACCGGATGCCTCTCCTGGAATTAATGGAAAGAATATGCAGCCCGGTGATGCACGTAGCTGAGTGTGCACTCCCCTGTTCGGTTCAAATCATCAACCAGGCTTGACTTGTGCACATGTTCATGTGAGGGGCCTTTCTGCATATTCTGAAGAGCAACTGTTCCTTCTCCAGAGACATGTCTTGGTTTGGAGAGGCTTAAAAGTCTGAAGAACAAAAACTTTGAATTGTGGAATAACACTTCATTTCAGAAGGATCAGCTGGGAGTTGAGCTTAGAAAATTGTACCTCTGTTCCAAATTAAGTAACGTAGTTTTGTCTAGATACAGATGTATAGAATTCTAGACACATTTCAATGTGTAGATACGGTGTCAGAAATACATCCGTATCTACACAAAGCTGCGTCACTTGATTTGGAATGGAGGGAATACTTGTGAAGATTATGTTATGACATGGTACATTGTGTCAATGAAGATCTTATTTTCTTTTCTAGAGATGCATGGAGGCCCACTGAACTACTTGCAATCCTGCTGAGTTTACTTCAGCCAGTCAGTCCCATCAGCTTTGGCCATGGCTAGGTAGGCTGATTAGTAGGGCAACCTGGAAGTACAACTAAATCAGTGTCGATGATGATCGCTTTCTTAATGACGAGCTTATAAAACGCCTCATGCCTGCTCCAAATGCCACATGAATAGTCTTCTTATTTTTCTTTCTTGGGGGGCATCTAATACCTTTTTGCACTTAGTTACTTGCAGTGTTGGTAATAGTATCAGAGATGGCTCTTCCAGTCAAAAGTAGCCAGGGCTAAATAACCAGCAAGTAATGTCATCTGGGAGTGGAACTTAACAAATCCAACTCTCTGCATGTTAACCGGTTTTCGTGTCGTCGATGATTGGTTCTCGGGGTTGCTTGCGTCGATACCGCACTGCCTGATCGGACTGAAATGATCAATAATTGCTGCTTGCTTGATGTCAGCAAGGACTAGCTGTGCATTCTCTACTTGCTAGTAATTTCCTATTGCAACTGTTTCCCAGATTGTTTTAGTATAGCAACTTGTCTTAACAGTGGCTTCTGTTTCTGTATCATGGTTGAGAGTTCATGGCGTCTCGGTTTGTTCCATGCAGTGGAACTGTTTGACGGGGATCAACCGGAATATTGCCCCTGTTCACATCTCATAGAAAAAGAAGAAACTGCCAGGTTCATATTTACATGTCATGGATCAAACTCTTGTGTTATGTCTGATTAAACAACCTCTATAAAATAAACCTGCTTCTCAGTACTTGAGATTCTTCAGATAAGTAGTAGTGCATCCCATCCGTTTGATGCGTCACGTCACGGTGGATGCGGTGCAAGGAGCAAAGGAATTCCCAGAGGCCACTTACCAAGATAGTCCTTTGTGCACCCTGAAGCAACATAATCTTTTGGCACCCGTGATACGCTCAAGTCAGTACTAAAAAAGGAGCAATTATTCTCTGTTCACCAGCTGCCCAGTTGTTGTAAAAGATTCAGATAACTTGCTGAGCACACATTTGCCAAGAAACAGAAAATGGACAATTTGCAGTTTGCTATAGATAGAGCTAGTATTATCTACATGCTGCTGATGATTGGTGCTTGGAGGCTGGAGTTCTAGTTGTCCCGGCAACCTGATCCCATTGGTTTGCCCTGCGTCTGCCGTTCCTCGCATAGTCAAGCAAAGATTGAATTTCGCTTGCCTTGCAGAATAAATAACTGAAGTAAGCCCGGTGATTTTTCACGTAAATAGTCAAGAGAAGAAGTTTTCTGCTGCACGTGCCTCAAGATTCAGAAACAGCTGAATCAGAGATCCCAAAACTTCTTGTATCGGAGCGTCTGCTGACTCAGAGTTCCCAAATCTTTTGTGTCCCTATCAGGTATCGGAGCGTCTGCTGCCATTCCCCGCATAATTGAGCAAAGATAGGACTTTGCTTCCATTTCGAAATTAACCAGAACAAGCCCGGCATTTGCTCCATAAATCGTCAAAAGTAGAATTTTTCTTCTTCGTTTGCCTCAAGATTCAGCAACAGATGCACTGAGATCCCAAAACTCCTATATCATCATGTCAAACCTATGCAGACAGCTCTGTTGCCCAATTATCAGAATTGCTTGTGTTGACTTGCTTACTATGCTACTTATATATAATTATATCTGATTTTCTGGTACTGCAGTATCAAAACACAGGTTTGATACATTTATTCAAGAATATTCTAACTACGTGATACATGCTGAGCACAACCTATATCAGAAAAATATACATTAGAGAAACAAAGTCAACCATCATTTCTGAAGGGAAAAAAGCTAATTAAGAGATGGTAAGTGACGGTCGAGGCGTCGTGCGGTTTTGGTTTTCTGCGTCTACTTTCTAAATATGAAGTGTGCTGACCACTGAATGCAAAAGAATCTTCCAGCGAAGGGACACTACTTCAGATACTACTGATTGATTCAAAAGGTTGGCTACATAATATGATATTGAGGCGTTACGTCAGCGTTGAAACTGCAGTTTCGGATTGCGAAAGGGCAGTATATTCCTTAATGACTCACGAGGGGGCAAAATTAGCATCAATAATGCAACCCCTTGCTACTTAAGAGCCAGCATCATAAATATAATGAATCAGGACAGCTACAAATGATTTTTCTTCATTGAATTATTTTTGAAGTCTTGAAAAATTGAACCGAACTGACAAATCAGAAAGCAGTGACCTGTTATAAGCTAGGCAGTTGTGTTCTGTTTAAAAACCTAAGATGCTGCTTGACGATTCAGTTAGCTTGCCATGTTCTAGCCACTTCCTTTCAGTGTTGAAGCTCTAGGCGGCACCAAATAAAAGTAAACAATATAAAATGAATTGAGTATAATTAAAGCAACTATGAACTGTATAACTTGTGCTTGTAGTGCTGTGATTTAGCAAACCATCAATGCAATTGTTTTATCCATTGAAACAGAAATATCTAAGCAAAGCACATAAAGGTAAAAATAATAATTTCAAGCAAAGCACAGAAATATCCAAGGCGCTACGACAACTGCCTTTACATGCTAGACCTCCTGATGTTAGCCTTGATGAGGAGCTTTTGGTCTAACTAAGTTAGCCTTGTACAGTTCTTTTGCTTTCTCTGTATTTCCGTAGCTCTGCTACCCTTGTTTGCTCCCGTCTTCTCGATGGCTTCTTCTAATATATAATGACGCATGCTTTGGCATGTGTTCGAGAAAAAAAATCCTTATTTAAGACTAGGTAAGAGTACATGAGTAGTAAGAAAGGATTCAAAAACCAGATACCAGAAAGTAGAAGATTGTGCCGCCTCACTAATACCGGATACCGGCAGAAACTTTTTCCTGGCCAAACAAGTGAGATGACCATTTTTCTTTTCCCTTTAATCCTTCTCACCGCATTATAAGTTAACAACAGAGTAAAAATTCGTGGACAATATTATGAGGTGCCGAAAACCCCCATGGGTTAACAAAACTGCATAAGCCGGAACCAATCTAGAGCGGATATATTTTTTTGTTCTGCCAATGGATAAAGAAGGCAACTGAATCTCTCCATCTGTACAAATTTAACAAAAGAAGTTCGCTGCCATGATGAGTGAGCTGTTGCTCTCACAAGTGACAGACTGGGTGAAGCAAACTTGCTTTTGAGAAAGAGTTAAGTCACTGTCAGAGAAAAGAGCAGCAGCGAGTTGCTGCGTTTAAGGCTGGAGCTCGCCCAGTTGGGGCCTCCCTGGCCGAGAGAGAGAGAGCACTTCGCTTCTTGCCTGGATTTTCTAGGATTTTGGTTGCTTTCTCCACGTCCGTCGCCACCAGTGTGGTGCACACTGATCTGCCTCCAAACCCTAATCAAGTTGGAGTGTTAGCCTAGTTAGCGCAATGACAACGATATACATGTCATCACACGCACAGAGCAAGTGGTCAGTGGTGATTGAATCAGATGTTAGCACTCACTAATAGTAAGCATACTATCAGGTCAAGATTATGTGTTATGTCTGATGAATCCTCTAAAAAATATACCTGCTGCTCACTACTTGAGATTCTTTAGATTACTAGTACATCGATGACAATGCGCATCTGTTCGTTACGTCACGTCATATAATGGATGCGATGAGAGGAGCCAGGAATTAGCAAAGGCCACTTGGCAAGATAGTCCTTTGTGCACCCTGAAGCAACACAATATCCCTCGGTTCCCACAGATACGCTTAACTCAGTATATTTTTTATAAAAAATAGAGCAATTATGCTCTGTTCACCAGCTACCCAGTTGCTCTAAAAGATTCAGATAACGAACACATTTTCCAAGAAACAGAAATGGCCAATTTACAGTTTGCTAAATATAGAGCCATAATCTACATGATGATGACGATTGGTGGTTGAAGACTAGAGTTCTAGTTGTCCCTGCAACCTAATCCTATTGGCTTAGCCATAATAATCACCAATGACAGCACATAACATATTACCTTATGTGTCCTTCTCAGGCCTCAATCTGAACTTGCAGCTTGCGATGGGTCTGCTGCCGTTCCCCGCATAGTTGAGCAAAGATAGAAATTTGTTCCCTATCATACTACATGGCTAGAATAAACCCACTGTTTACTGTCGCATATATGTTCCAAAGTAGAAGCTTGATTCTTCATTTGTTTCAAGATTCAGTGGCACGTTCACAAGAGATCCCAAAACTCCCATATCATCTTGTCAAACAGCTGACTCGGATATCCCAAGACTTCTGTGTCCCCCGTAAGTTTCCATCTGACATCAGAACTTGTTCTACGTCTGCCATTCACCACATAATTGAGCAAAGATAGAACTTCCCTTCCCTTTCCGAATAAAGAACTAGAGCAATGCCGACTATTTGCCGCATAAATGGTCAATAGTAGAACTTTTCTTCTTAATTCCCTGAAAGATTCAGCAGCAGCTGCACTGAGATCACAAAAACTCATGCATCATCATGTCAAACATATGCAGATTGTTTAAAACGCAGCTTTGTTGCCCAATGATCAGACTAGCTAGTTACACCTGTTTCTTGGTACTGCAGTATCGAAGCACAGGTTTGATACACGTTTGGAGAAAAAATCTCATGAAGTGATACATGCTGAGCACAACATGCATCAGTCGATGCAGAGGCTGGGGTTGCTCCCCCATGTCGAAAAAATGCTGAGCACAATATGTATAAATAAAGTATACACTACAAATGTCAACCATCATTTCTGAAGGACAAAAACTACTAAAGAGATGGTAAGTGAAGATTAAGGCGCCAGGCGGTTTCAGTTTTCTGCATCTATGGCCACTGAATGCGGAAGATTCTTCCAGTGAAGGGACACTACTTTAGATACTACTGATTGATTGAAAACATTGGCTACATAATATGATATTCAGGCGTTACGTCACAGTTGAAACTACTGTTTCAGGTTGCGAAAGGGCATTATATTCCTTGATGACTCATAGGGGGCAAAATTAGCATCAATTGTGCAACCCCTTGCTACTTAAGAGCCAGCATCTTAATTTTAATGAATCGACAGCTACTAATGATTTTTCTTCATTGATTTATTTTGACAGGCCTTGAAAATTTGAACTGGACTGACAAATCAGAAAGCAATGGCCTATTATAAGCTAGACAGTAGTGGCCTGTTTAAAACCTAAGATACTACTTTGTGATTCAGTTAGCTTACCATGTTCTATCCACTTCCTTTCTGTTGTGGTGCAGCTCTAGGCTGCACCAAATACAATAAAACAATATAAAAATAGCATGTATGGAGTATTAAAGTAATTTTGAATCGTATACTTTGTGATTGTAGTGCTGTGATGCAGCTAAGCATCAGTGCAATTATTTTTATCCATTGAAAGTGAAATAACTGAGCAAAGCCCACAGAGGTAACAAAAATAGATTTCCTATTCAAGATTCGGTAAGAATAGATGGGTAGTAAGCAGGGATTCAGAAGACTATGACGCCTCACCAATACAAAATATCTGCACATAATCTGTTTTGTTAACCAAACAGGTTTGGAGATCAAAATTGAAATTGTGATCTGATTTTTTCCTGGTTTTAGGAATCTATGTACAATATTACAGGTGTCGAAAATCCCCGCAGGCGACAAAACTGCCTTAGTGGGAACCAGAAAATGTGATTTTTTTTGTTATTGTTGTTGTTGGTGTGCCAATGGATAAAGAAGACAACTGAATCTCTCCATCTTTATCAATTTAACAAGCTGTTGCTGTCACAAGTGACGAACTGGGTGAAGGAAACTTGCTTTTGAGAGAGTTCAGTCTCTGTCAGAGGAAAAGAACAGCAGCGAGTTGCTGCGTTTAGGGCTGGAGCTCACCCAGTTGCAACCTCCCTGGCCGAGAAAGGGAGCACTTCGCTTCTTGCCTGAATTTCCTAGGGTTTCAGTTGCCTTCTCCACGTAGGTCGCCACCAGCATGATGCAGACTGCTCTGCCTTGAACCCTAATCAAGTTGGAGCATTAAGAATGATCAACGCAATGACAAGGATATACATAATACATGTCATCATACACACAAAGCGTGGTCAGTGGCGATTGAATCAGGTGTCAGCATCCAGTAGTAGTAAGCAATATTAATTTGTTGGTGATTGAATTAGAAGTCAGCATCCAGTAGTAGTAAGCAAAGGCCGGAAGCCGAACTCTTTTGGGGGTGTATCATCAAGAATTAGTAGAAGCTTCCATTTCCAAAAATAAAACAAAAAAAATACTTTGTACAGTCTACCACTCATATATTTGTTTAGTTCACCAATTCTGTGCAATTTGAACCAATTCCTTTTTGAGATATATATCTTCGATTTGAAACCGAATATTAGCATAGTAACAAAACAGCGGTATCACAAGAACACTCTCTGATACAAGATGTGATTTTATATGTTTTGAGCGATAGATATAATTCATTATATCAATGTTATTCCTCGTATAAGTAAGCTAGAATTGGGAATATATGATGCAGCCAAAAAAATCCCCAGAAAGTAAATAAATGAAGCAGTCAAAATTTGTCAAGGGTAAATGGAAGATACAACACTTCTTTGTTGCATACACGATTGCCCTCTAAAATGTCTTGTGATCATCCTATAAAGGACATGCTACAGAGGAACAATTTCTTCTCCTTTATATGAGAAATTTTTTCGTGCGGCTCAAACGATGGGCACTACCTATCAAAAAGCAACTGGTCCACCATGATCATTTCAACTACGCAGCTGCCTTGTTGGGGCACTCTGATGAGAGATGACCAGCTATGCCGCATTCATAGCATGTCCTTCTCTTCTTTTTCTTTGGAGGCGCCGAACTTGTATCGTCACTAGGCTTCTTTTCACCAGAAGTGGTAGCAGGTACTGTACTTGAGTCACCAACAGATTTAGCTTCATCGAAATTAGTTTCAGTAGCCTTCTTGTTGGGGCAAGCTGACGAAAGATGACCAGAGATGCCACATTCATAACACTTCCTCCTCTTCGAAGGTGCTGAATTTGATCCATCACCTATTTTATTTTGCTCATAAGCCATTGAAGGTGCAATTTTTGGTTCATCAAAAGTCTGTGTGTTAGAAACAACCTCAGCAGCACTTTTGTCTGGGCAAGCAGATGACAGATGGCCAGGAACACCACATTCATAGCATGTCCGCCTCTTCTTTGATGATGTTGTGGCTGCGCCAATATTAGCCTTATTTTCATCACCTACGGCTTCAGATTCAGAAGCCTTTTTGTTGGGGCAAGCTGATGATAGATGGCCAGGAACGCCACATTCATAGCACGTGCGCCTCTTCTTCGACGATGCTTCAGCTGAATCAACATTAGCCTTCTTTTCACTAGATTCCACTTCAGAAGCCTTCTTATTAGGGCAAGCAAAAGAGAGATGGCCAGGAGTACCACATTCATAGCATGTACGGATCTTATTCTTCGATGAATCTGAGTTTGCATTGTCATCTGATTTCTGGGTTTCTTTCTTGGGAACAGCACATCTAATTCTGACTGGTCTACCCTTAATCACGTTCTGGTCAAGCCTCATAGCAACGGCAAGAGATGTACTATCAGAAAAATCAACATGTGCAAAGCCTTTGAATTCACCTGTCTCCTTGTCTGTTCCAAATCGGATGGCTGAGATCTTGCAATCAGAAAAGAACCTCCTCAGGTCATCCTCTGTTATGTCCCACGCTAGGTTTCCAACATACATCCTATTGTATCCCTCTATCATCTTTGGTGCAAAGTCTTCCTTCTCATGGTTAGATTTGACTTTTTCACGGTTAGCTTTGTAAGGCTGGACTTTCAAAAAGAATCCTCCCCTGTGATGGTTAAAAAGAATGCTATCACTTATGAATTACAATTAAAACAAAGATGGGGTTACAGTTACATTAACGTAATGTGCTTACATATCTGCACCATCAAGAGCTAATGCCCTTTGTGCAGCCCCATCAGTCTGCACAAGAAAACTTAGTCAGGCTCCAACCTCCAAACAATGATATTGGACAAAAGCATGCTATGATGTGCATGACTTATGATAGAAAATTAGGAGCATCATATGCTGGTAGCAAGCTGACTCCAATGAATTATATAACATTAAATGGTGGGTAAAAGCTTTGCTAAAAAGTAGTAACAAAAGACACAAGGGTACACAACCAATTACCACCAAGAGCTTATAAAGATAAGTATGGCATAGAGGTTTTGGAAATTAAACCTACAATTCAAGATTAGAACAGTGAACAAGTCTGACTGCCATCTGTGCAGAATTAGTTAACTCAAACGCCAGCCTTCAACATTCAGTACACTAACAAGATGTCTTAGGTTGTTTGATACACTTGCGAATTGAGCATACCTACATGAACAGTAATAAGAAAAGTAGAGCAAATGATAAAAGGTTTCGGAGCTGACCTTGAATGTGAGAATGGCAATACCCCTGAATTTCCCGCTCTCAGGGAAAGTCATGCAGTCCAGTGCAGTGATACTGCCACATCCTTCAAAGAAACTTCTAATGTCATCCTCAGATGAATAGTATGGGATGCCACCAACATACACCTTCTTTATACTTTGCCCACTGAAACAAAGACATTAAAAAAATAAAACAACTTTTGTCGACAAGGCCAACATCCTAGAAGAAACTAATCTCCATCCTGTGCAACGCATTCTTACCAGTCCAAAGAACATACAACCAGGAAGCAATACAATTACCATATCATTTCCCAAAGAAAAATGGGAGGGAGAACTTTGTCACAAAAAAATCAGATGATCAAGCAATTTTCTATGTATTGTGGAATGAATGCACTATTCGAGTCAACAGCAAAATTAGACAGTCCAAGTTCAAGTAACACCTAAATGCATTCTAAGTCACTATACGTTAATGTAGTCCCTTTAACTATTTCCTGAAACAGTGTGTTGTCTTCAAAGCCACTATCCGATAATTTATTTGGTTCTCACACCTATCCAACAGGAAAGGAAGTACTCGAACACCACAACACCTATCTTCGAAAGCTGCCACTCACCTATCTTGCGGCACAATCGGATTGTCAGATCCGGCTTCATGGCTTGCCTCTTCTGACTTAATTTTCATCGCCTTTCCCTCCATCTTTGCGATGTCTAGATTGTTCGCCTTTTCTTTCACGATTGCAATGTCTATATTATATTCACTGAAACAAAGGCAAAAAATAACATTACTCAGCTAAGGTCAATACAAGGATTGCAACATGTAAATAATAACACCACGGACCACCCCGCACACATCAACATTCCATACGAGAAGACATCGCTAGAAAGCGATCAAATGTACTGTCATTTATTTGAATGAAGAATCAAATAGTCTCGCTTCATGAATAGTTAAAAGTGTTATCTACCAGCATGGCAAAACATTGTAGTGTACACCCCCGAGTCCCAGAGCACAACCAATCCAGATGGTAAGACAACTTTTATCATTTTATGTGCAATTGTATTATGCAACAGCTTATGAATGACAACGCTAAACGGCTAAACAACCGAAAATCCACTATGACCCCTGCAATGATTCATCGTTTATACTGCTACATAGAGCTACTCTGAACTCGGCTCACACTGTACGAACTACCTATGAAGCTATCTCTGCTTTTCTTGATTTTCTCTCATCTTAGCATCAACAAACTCAACATTGCTTTCCTACTTCAAGTAACCTAACAACAAATGGGGTACTCGAGCAAAAAAGCACCGATATGTCGAAACATCAACTCACCTATCGTCTGGGACGGCAGGATCAGCGCCGGCCACTTCCGCCTCCTGGTCCTCCACGTCGGGCTTCTTGCTCGCCGCCGCCTCCGCCTCCAACAGCCTCCTCACCCTCCTCTTCTCCTTCTTCTCCTTCCTCCTCTCCTCCCTCCGCCGCTCCACCTCCGCCTTCAGCGCCAGGGCCGCCTCGTCCACCGCCGGCTCCTCATCCGACTGCTCCTCCTCCACGTCCACCGCCGTCTCCCCCTCTTCCTGTTCCTCCTCCACCACCGGCGCGGGCGTCGGCTTCTTGGGACGCTTAGGCCGGGCCCGCTTGGAGGACACCAGCCGCACCTTCAGCTTCTTCACCTCCGCGCCGGCCCCCGCCTCGGCGTCGCCGCCGGGGAGCAGCGTCCGTATCCTCTGCTTCAGCTTCTTGCGCGCGAGCACCATGGCTGGCTGCTGCGGCGGCGCTGGAGGCGGCGGCTGCGAGGTTTTTGCTCGAGTGGCAGAGGAAGATGGCCACACGGCAAGGTTTATACTTGGGCCGGGCTGGTGCGGGCCCACGTGGGCCGGCCCATAACGGCCCATCGGATTCGGACGGTCTCATCTTACCCTAGGCCGGCCGCCGTCGAGCGGCAGAGGCCACCCTAGTTGAGGAGGAGGAGATGGCCGGGAAGGGGGCGGCGGCGGCGGCGACGGCGGCGAAGTGGGCGGAGGGGTACCCGTGGAAGGACAAGCTGGCCAAGTACAGGGGGGAGCTGAGCAAGGGGGTGTGGGGGTACTGGGAGCTGGGCGCGTGGAAGCCGCTGGGCATCAGCGGCCGACAGCGCGCGCGGCTCCGCAAGGAGGTGCTCCTCGCCGGCGAGGACTGGACCTACGACGCCCCCCGCGGCGAGATGCGCACCAAGCGCAAGGGCCACAAGGTCGACCGCATCGCCGCCGAGAAGTGAGCCCCCATTTCCTCCGCTCCTCACTGTGATCTTGCGTCCTCTTCTCGGTGCTTGATCTGGTATGGGTTTTTTCTCTTTCAGGCGTGCCAACACTGTTGAGCTGATGAAGAAGATGCCCCAGATGCTCCTCGACTACAAGGTTTGCCGCCGCCTCCTCCTCGGCTTGTTTCCATAGCCATACAGTTTCTGCACATTGCATTGGTACTAGCATAGCAACCCTTGTGTGTAACCAATTAACCATGCCATTTCATGTAATTGTTGTACTTACCCATGCATCTTTCCAGCTGATAGTGGTAGTTTGGGTGTGTTGATTTAACTGCAAGTGTCTATTACTCGACTAGAAGTCGGTATTAGTGAACGGATGTTCCTTTTTATTTTATCACACTGATGACCCTTTGGTGTACACGCCATCTATCTGCAACATATATACTGAAGAAGAATGTAGAGATGTTGTTTTGTAACATTTACAAAAATCTATCAGA
This sequence comes from Lolium rigidum, assembly GCF_022539505.1. Lineage (NCBI taxonomy): Eukaryota > Viridiplantae > Streptophyta > Magnoliopsida > Poales > Poaceae > Lolium > Lolium rigidum. The sequence continues at coordinate 51,899,707 of NC_061511.1, read as the reverse complement.
ATTGTGTTGGCATTGCAGTGAACCATGTATAGACAAGCCGGAATAAGTTAGGCAAAAGAGATTTCAAACCTCAGCAATCTAGTAACTTTCCCATAGAACCTCCTAGAAAATCAACATTTAGAGCCCATTTCTCCCAACTGCAGCTTATCTCAGCGTCGGATACGTAGGTTGCAGCGGGGCCTTGCGAGTCCATGCCTTCAGTTGCTGGCATACCATTTAAATAACCGTAATTAGGCATCAAAAACGAGCTTGTACTGTACATTTTAAAAAAATGATACGTTCCTAGTAAGGCTGCTTATACGATTAGCACAAATTGTTTCAGTTAGACTGCTATTATTGTGATGGAGCACCGGTAATAAAGTTCTGTGTTAATAATTATATTCCTGAACAATTGTGCACTCTTATCATGCATAAACTGGTAACGGCTCAATTTGACCAGAAAATATTTTCATTTGATGGTTACGCTGCTAGTTCTGGTTGAGCTGTTACCGAAGTGATGCATACCTTTGTGTGTTTTAAGAATATATAAACAAACTGTGATGAAGGCATGCCTCAAACAAAGCATCTGACAACTGTTTGCTTGAATCGTTTTTTCTTCAGAAACGCAGATGGGATAAAAAGATGAAAGAGGAGGAAGCGGCTGCGGCGAAGGCTACTTAGGGGACCAGCATGTGCACCGTTTTGTTGTTGCAATGGGGGAGGAACTGGAATTTTGGAGAAATAGCCTGCAAAAGCTGAAACTAGTCTCCCTTTTCGTTTGCTGAGACCAAACTCTTATTCACACATTCAGTGTGTTGTCTTCTTGAATAAGGTTGAACGGGATTTAATGTAGGAAGTTCATAGGATGACTTAATGGCTTGTGGTATCTTTCCCCACCTGAGCCTGTCACACTTTGTAATGCAGATATTTATTTTGTTTATATGGTCCCTAAAACATTGGTCGTCCGGTGTTGCTCCATCTCACTGGCTGTCGTGCTTTCATTCAAGTTTGATACCCCGGAGACGAAAGAAGTCTACATAACCCCCCTAACTTTCAGGTTTGGGACACTAAACCCCCCTAACTTTCAGGTTTGGGACACTAAACCCCCCTATGTTTGCAAAACCGGACAATAAGCCCCCCACGGTGGTTTTAGCAGTATTGTAGGCGGTTTTAGTGACGTGGACGCGCGGCAACTATTTCACCGTGGCATTTCTCCTCTGCTCCGCTTCCTTGCCTCGCGCGACGGCGGCAGCGAAGGCCAGCCGTCCCCGTTCTCTCTATGCTCTGCTTGCCGGTAGTCCCCTCCAGCTCTGTGGCTGCCGCCATGAAATTGCCCATGCCGCACCAGGGAAGCAACAGCGAAAGTTGCAACGGCGCGGCGGACCAGACGTCGCCGCCCGTGCCGGAGGTGTCTCATCTCGCTCTTCTGTTCATATGGGCATACAGCTACTTGCCGCCGCCATAGCGTGAAGAATTCCCGCCATCTCCTATGCTTGCAGCTTGCAGGACGTGGCGCTCCATCACTAGCTTGATTGCTTCCCCGTCTTAGGATACCTGAATAGGCTTAAAGCTAACGCTGAATTAATGAATGTGCACAGACGACCAAAGCGACAAGCCAATGTTTTACACGCAGTCAGCAGGGGAATCGTCAAAATCGAGAGGAGAGCAAAATCAGGAACATGCAAGCACAACGTCAGTAGCTAGACACATGTGGGTAATTCTTCATTGACATACAGTAGATTGATTGCATCCTCAATTCATGAGATTTGCTCTGGTTACTGCGCAGCTGCTGCAGAACAAGAACAAATATTCAAGCATTGGAGTAGGTACAGAACAAGACGTTGGCCCTCATGTTGTCCAGTGTCCACGGCCACTGCGGAGGAAGACCGGGGCGGCGGAGGGTACCCGACGGGGGCACGCAGCGGCAAGAGCACGAGCGGTTCCGGGGCTGCTCCGGTGACAAGGGAGGCGAGGCGCGGCCACTGCGGGGTGTCAGCGGGAAAGCGGGGGCGGCGGCATAAGCTGGCAGCTGGAGCCGGCGGCGAGCAGCTCATTGGACAGAACGGGCTAGCGCGGCCGGCCGCCGGCCGCGGACTGCAAGGGAGAGAAAGCAGAACAGGAGATTTGGACTGAGCTGAACCATCTACCCCTTCTAGCTGTGTAAACCACTGTCCACGTCAGCTAAACTACTGGTCAATACCGCTCTAGATGGTTGGAGGGGGTGAATTACCCGGTATGCAATACTTGAGGGGGTTAAGTGTCCCAATCCAAACTTAAGGGGGATTAGTGTCCCAAACCTGATAGTTAGGGGGTTATGTAGACTTCTTTCCCCCGGAGACTGGTTGGAAATCTGAGCACCTAACCTGCTGGTAACCAAATATTCAACACACCTTTGTTGGATCAAGATCATCAGGTCCTGTCCTGCACCCATGGCTGTCACGATCATCTGAGGCCATGGGTATCCATAGCCAGTCCTCAACTCCTCATCCAATTCTTCATCCTGCTTGACCAATCGGTTGCGAAGGAGGGCTGTGGGGCCAAGTTAGCATCCAAACTCGGCTTGATTCATGTCTCACATCTTAGGAGAATCGTTTGATTCATGTCTCGCATGATAGGAGGATCTCGACCAGGAACGGCGATCTCCTCTCTCCTTTTATTTACTTTGCTGGGATATAATTAAGGATGATTTCATGGTTGTAATTGAACACTTGAATAATCACTCACTAAATTTACATAAAATTAACAAGGGCACAGCCTTACTTAGATACTTGACTCTAAGTCAAAAGATATGTCGATCAAATATTTGCTGCAGGCCAACATCCAGGAATTGCTGTGGGCGTCTTCCAGGTATCTACTTTCCATCATTTGAGGTACAAAACTATGATCTCTTGCAAGCCATGCGAAACAAGGAAACTTGTATGCACACCTCACTGTTATACAAGTGACTCAACAGCACCACCAACTACACAAAGGCGCACGCACTGGCGTGAAACAGCTATGGCCCTTAACATCTCAAATGACCAAGTAGGGGTTTTATTGTTTATATGGATAAGACAAACTGGACGGCATATGGATTCAAACTTTAATCAAAGTTCCTTGAACTTGTTTGTCACCGAGTCCATGTATTTATTCAATTATCATGATAATTTACTTATTTTTCTCAAGTCGGAGCAAGAGAAACTTCAAAATTACAGTACAACCAAACTGGTTGTGACAACTCAAAACAAGAAAACTTGTTATGCCACAAGCTCAACCTAGCTTGTCAACTATAGTTCTCAACGTCAGCTTACACTTTTGGCAGTACCGTGGTGTCATATGGGATGGATGGCTTGACCTACAAAAAAAAAACAATAAATCTAGTGTTAGAACTACCAGATTCCCAGAGTGAGAACTTCAGTAACTATGATCAGGATTTGGGATATGGTAGATGATGGAGGATAGCTAGGCTGGCAAGTGGGGACATACCGCAAGATACCGTGCCAGCAGACTTGCGCTGCTGGGGTTAAAGCCCTCGACGGGCTTTCCTTCCATTCGTGATGCATGCAGCTGTTTCCTCACTTGAGAAGCCAGTGACTGAAACATCAAGTTCCATAGATAACACAATCAATATCACAGACCCAGATGGAGACAACTTTGCTTTTGAATCAATAACGGAAATATCGGACGAAGTAATATATCATGCACATACCTTGCCCAGTTCCACTCCCCACTGGTCAAATGAGTTGATTCCCCATATGAAACCTTGAACTGCGATCCGGTGCTCGTAAATGGATAAAAGCTGAAAGGTACAGACTATATAAGTACATTTATGGAAACAGTGACAACAGAATTTGGAGAGCCTTGTATATTGGAAATGGCAAGTAAAATAAGAAACTGCATAGGGACATGAGTACCAATCCAGATCTTACAGAATAATTTATGTAAATTATGCATTTGATATAGGCTTCATATAAAGGTGGAACAAAAACAGCTATTACCTCAGTTCCAAAATATAAGCCTATTTAGAGAGCTCTTATATTTCAGAATGGAGGTAGTGCTATTCAGGGTTGAAGAACTTGCAACTTCAAATAGTTTAGAGAATGTAATTGGCATACCTGTCCAATCTCATAGGCAGATAATGAGGATAGCAAGAAACTCAGTGATGGCCGGTTGCCCTGAAAAGTCTGAAGAGAACAAAAGGACGATAATGCTCAGTCAGAGAGAAAACATTTATGGTGATCAGCTTGATGCATTGGAATAATCACATAAGAAATAAGTGAGCCATTATCACCTTATGAGGGATAAGATTTTCAGAAACGTTCTCGCTGCGTAATTGTTCAGGCGTCTGAAAAGATGCAGTCAACTCTAGTAAGAAACCAAAACAGTTCATGAAACACGTGTGTCCAAAATACAGTTGAGCCATTTACCTTTCCATAAGCAAGCGCATCAGGCTGAGCAAAGAAATTGGACATCAGCTCATCATGATTGCTAACAGTTTCCCCTGAGAAAGATGTTGCGTGGAAGTGTTTGAAACGCTATTTAAAGGACCAGGAGCATAACAGGCTGCATCTTAATATTTAACTCCGAAGGAGATATTTCAGTGCAATACCTTTCAAGTAAACAGGCTGCTGGCTTTTTATGACGCCAATAAAATCACAAGGAATAACTCTTCCCTGGAAGAGTGGGCACAACCATTGTCAAGAAAGGTGCATATTCATTGAACAAACAACTACCTCTTGGCAATATTACTAGAGGAAGAGACAAAATACTACCTGATGAATTAATTGATAGAAGCTGTGTTGTCCATTTGTTCCAGGTTCACCAAAATCAATTTCACCAGCCTCATATGGAAGGCGAACACCATCAATTGAAACACCTTTTCCGTTACTCTCCATGCTAAGCTTTACAACGTAATGTGCAAGTGTTATGATTAAAAAGCAACAAAAGAGAAACTCCAAGATGACAACTGTTAAAAGCAATGTAATGTACCTGTTGAATGTGTGGTGCAAGTTTCTCAAGTGCTTGAGTATACGGCAATATTGCCTAAAAAATAGGAAATACAATCAAATAATCACATAGAGAACTAGAAAAATTCATAACTGGGAATAACAAGGCAATGGAACAGTGTTGCTCACTCTAGCCGGATATCCGAGAAATGATACATTCCACACACTCAGCAAACCAAGGAGTACCTAACCAGAAATGAAAGACCATGTTTACAAGAATGGTTGACAACATGGCATCACTAATTCCCATCGAAAACTGACTTACAGGTATATTTTTCTCAAATGAAGATGTGCGGAAGTGATTATCAATGCTGGAAGCACCTTCCAAAAATCTTCAAAAAGAAAAGTCAAAACAGGATCAATGAACATGTCACTTTACTATGCAATTAATTTCTTTTCAGACTTTGGAAATGTCATTAACATCTTGACAGTAAACGAAGTTGAACACAGATAGTTGGACATCGGAGATATTCAACAATTTTATTTAACCCACCAAAACTAGCCTTTAAAATATGAGGAGGGGATTTTAACCTTTCCAGTTAAAAGTGGATATGTGGCTTTATGCTACCTGGATAAGTTGTCCTAGACTCAAAACCATCTAGCATGTGTTTACTTTGGATGCTCGAGTAGTGAATTATTTAATACCCTCGAACCTGTAGATAGATACTTGTAACGTTCCAGCAGAATCTTACTTATCCTATCTTCTTTTTATATACATGATAAAGACATAAAGAAAGATAACATCCTACAAAAATTTCCTCAATACTATAAAAGCACAGTGCAGCTGGGTCAATACATTTGCTGGACAAAAGGTAATAGGTTTGCGTGTTTTCGTCTCAGAAATTTCTTCTTTTTTAATACTCACAAGATTTGATCAATAGTAATGAACACAGATGTGTAGTAAACTTCCATGAAGCACCCATGATCTTTTTACCGTTTTCATGAATGATAATGCATATATGAAGTAGTTGCAGTATGAAATAGCAAAGGATATCCTTATTCAAACAGAGGTCCTTCTTTAGGGCTATTGAAAAGTTTTATTTACTCTTGAGTCAAGACAAGAGTTACAATCATTTCGAGATTCAGAATTTATTTAAGAATAACTGCTTGGTAGAATTTAGGTAATGACACTTGGGTCATGAGTCGTGACACTAACTTATTGACCAGAAAAGGTGTGACAAGTGTTAGCATCCTCTCAGCTTAAATTCCATACAATTGTTTATTGACATGCTCTCTCATCTACTCTGGCCCATAGAACGGAACAAGGCACAAGCGCGTTTACCAGTCATGAAAATAAAAAATAATAACTTGCAAAAACTTGAACCTACGTTATGCAATTCAAACTTCTACTGTGTTGTTACTTGTATTACTTCCCTATAGCAAAAACTTGGTATTCACTTCAGGGTGCAAATATAGTTTAAGATAACATACTTCTGCACAATCGGAAATCCATACTGAAGAGATAGGGGCAGAACACCAACAGCACTGCAAACTGCAACAATAGACAAGAATTATTATTATGATAAAGAGCATAGGATATAATGGTAACTTTTTAATTCATATAGAAAAAAGTTCTCACCACTATAGCGGCCGCCAACCCAGTCCCAAAATGCAAAAGCATTGTTAGGGTCGATACCAAACTCCTTGACAAGCTTTTTCAACAGAAAAAGGCATAGTTAAAAATTTATCGCATTAGAATCATGATCTCGAGGAATAATATGGCATTACGAATGCTCTAACAGATTAGCCAAACATGGAAAATGTGATGATGGAGTTTCGAAAAGGAATATGCTAGTGTGAAATTTGGCTGGAAAGGTACCTTCAGATTAGTACTGACAGCAATCATGTGTTTGGAAACGGCCTGAGGTCTGAATCAATAAACTTTACATAAATAGCTGAGCAGCAAGGGTGCAGAACGGGGCAAAAGAAGGTATTGAACAGACTAACCCAAGAGAAGAGACGATCCACTCCTTTATAGTTCTAGCATTTAACATTGTCTCAGCTGTCGTGAAAGTCTTTGAGACAACCACAACTGCACATTTGTTCAATGATAACGATTAGAACTTCTGATGACAAGTGCAGAAGTAGAGAGAGCATCTATGTAGAGAGTTCATAATAAAGGGTGAAACACGGTGATTACCAAGAGTGGTTGCAGGATCTAAGTCTTTGATGCTTCGTGCAACATCAACTGGATCAACATTTGCAAGACTGCAGCATAACCAATATTGACCATGTGTTACTAGACAAAGAGTATATGATTGCACAAGTAGAATAGGAAGTCAAGAAATATAGGGACTCAATCACAATATTCAAGAAACCGTTAGAAAGATTGCATGAGTGGTACAAAAGGTTCAAAATTCAGTCACATTCTGACTCCGAGCAATCTATAGTAAGTGTCTAACACAATGGGCGCGCAGATGCAGGCAAATGGAAATACAGAAACATGTCTCGGGTACTTACAATCTCAGTTGTCGCCCTTTGGCAGATTCTGCCGCTGCTGGGTCTGCAAATTAGTGTTTTCACGGCATATCAGATCAAAATTTGGTAGTAAGTATCGCAGTTTAGAGAACCTATCGAGTAGCACAATTGTTTACCAGTCTGGAGAGCAGTATGCACAAAGAGGGGCCCAAGGAAGCTACCACCAATTCCGACCGAGACAACATTTGTCAACGGTTTCCCAGTTGCCCCAACCTGCAGTTCAGTAAACAGCAGTGATCAATCTTCACCATCTGTGCCAGATTCATTTTTTTTTTTGTTTTGTTCAGAAATTTTCGTTGTAGATACTTTACCCATGAACCACTTCTGAACGTTTCTGAAAACTGCTTGATTTTATCTATAACAGCCCAGACTTCGGGCACCACATTCACCCCATCACTCTTGATGACTGCATCCCTTGGAGCCCTTAGAGCCACATGGAGCACCGATCTGTTCTCGGTGGTGTTTATCTGACAAACAAATCATCAAATCAAATCAAATCAGAGATCTTATCCATCCACTCCAAATGATATGTAACGAGCTGGGCAGCTTGAAATATAAAAACGTTGAGGACTAATAATTGCATTGTTGCCCAAATTATTCGTCCGGATGATCTGCCAACCTTTCATATATAAAGAGATTTATGCGCAGACTCAATTAACATAAGCGCACAATGTTACACGGCAAATACATGTTTACAGATTAAAAAACAAGTGCATGCTGAACAGAGCACATGTGAGGTGATACAGCAACTGCGCGAGCGGTGGTTACAGGGCACGACAGGTACCTTGTCACCGCTGAACATCTTTTCAATCTTCTCCTTGAGCTTTGCGGCCTGGGACAATCCGAGCATACATATGTCAGGTTACTATATATACAAACGGGCATGCTGCTCTGTTCAACGACCAGAAAGATGGATTGTGTTTTTGATCAGACAAGCGGTCACCTCTGCTAATTTGAAGAGCTTGTCCACCGTCTCGGTGGTGGCCTGCTGCCTCGAGTAGTCGAGGTGGATGCCTTCGAACTCCCTGGCAAACCGTGAACACCTCGGCTTAATTAAGGCATGGAGCGCACGGAAGCACGGCGAATCAAGGGAGGGAGGGAGGCTTACGCTGTCATTGCCTTGCATCGGTCGGCGTCCGCCATCAGATCGCGCAGGTGCGTCTTGTGGATCGCTCCGACGTGCGCCTGCGGTCACCAAACCAACGGTGAGGCTGGCAATTGAATCCAAAGGGGTGCGGGGGGTAAATCCGGCGGCGAACGGAAGCAGCGCACCTGGAGGGCCTTCCACTGGTCGGTGTCGGAGATGAGCGCCGGGGACGCCATGGCGGAGCGCCGGGGAGAGGTCGGTCGGGCCTGGCGGGATTGAGGCGGAGGATAAGCTGCCGATTTGAGCCCAGACAAAAAAGAAAGAAAAGGGATGGGATGGATTGGGGAGGAAGAAAGAAGAGAAATTCTGGATCGCGCCGAAGCAGGCAGCGTACCAATGGAGGATGTCGATGGCGGGCTGCCGGAGATCGGTGGCGGTGGAAGGGGGGAGGAGGAGCGGCGGAGGAGACAAGCGGTGGTGGTGTATATGTATCGGTCGGCGAGAGCTCTGTGCCTGTCCGTGCCGTGTTTGTGGGGTGGGCCCACCTGCCAGAAAATGGCTGGTCACCGTCGTTCAATTTTTCTTTAAAGAAAAAGAGGAATTGCTTTCCGGATTTGTTTATGTTTGTGTGCACGTCATGCGGCGACCGGCCGTAATGATTCCTAGTTTTGGAAAGAGAAACAGTGGGCTGCTCCTTTTTCTCTCCACCGTGGGCCGCTGCCATGGAGTCTGGCTGGCTGCTACTTTTTCTTGGGAGAAAAGAAGGTGGGCCGGGGGCTGCTACATGGCGACAGGTGCGGCTACACAACGTGTCCATGCTCTTTTCTAGATGAATCAATTTGTCCTTGAATGTTTGACATTTTGATGTCGGATTAAAGTTGAAATATTTTTCTGTGGGAGGCGATGTTCCGGTTGACAGCGAGGCGTCTGTTGACTTCGTCAATCTCAAGACTTATCGGATGAAGTCTCTTGGACGTAGTCTCTCGGAGGTGATCATAGGGGTAAAGTGTGTGTGCGTTCATATGGATGAGTTACTGTGTTGGACGCGACGTTTCCTCTTGTGCCCTAGGAAGTGTGGCTTGCCGCACGTTTTCCAATCGTTGATCTGAATTATTGTGCAATTAGAAAATATGATCGGGTGCAAGTATCGCAGATACCACTAGGCCTGCAAGCGGAGCTACTATATGGGGCAGATTGCTTTTCGAGAAAACACCGTCAAAGGTGTGTCAATAATGTAGAAGAAAAGAATCAGAAGACCCACACCACAGAATGCATGTTGTTAACTAAGGGTAACAACTCCTAGAAGAAAGCCTAATCTCCGTCCATCCACAAATGCGGAAGCGGCTCGGGAAAACCAAATATCTCCAAGCGGAAAAGCCTAGGTAAACGTCATCTCTGAAACTCCTCCTTGGTTCTACATCTAATGGCACCCACCTTAGGCCTTGCTCCGTTGAACATCACGTCGTTGTGGTGTCTCCGGATACACCAGAAGACCAAGATCACCGCCATCCAGAGGTCCCTCCTCGATGCCCTGGGGCAGGGCAAGGAGGACCACCTTTGTAGGAGGTCAGTATCCACTGCCGACCGGCATCCGCTCAATCTTCCCCCACCTCGACACGGCCCAAGCCTGGACCTCACGGGCCGCCACACAACCAAGTAGAAGATGTTAGATTGACTTTGGCTGCTGATCGCACAAATGGCAAGCCGCGTCGCTACAGCCTATTTGCCATCCAGCAATTGTTCCTCTCAACAAGCCACTCGAAGAACTTGCAACTGTAGGGGGCTCTCGACCGCCATATCTCTGTGGAGACCGGTGCCAAAGTGGTCCCAGCGAGGAAGGCGCTATACGCCGATTTGGCGGAGAAAATGTCGTCAACCATCCGACGCCACACAAAGGAATCATCTCGCTTCGGCGAGAGCTAAAAATCGGAGAGGATACCCCAAAGGCGAAACAACTCTGGCACTGCGGCGCTACCAAGGTTCGGACCGCAATCGCAAAGCTACTCACCACTGAGGTCCTCCTTTACCATGCGGGAGTTGATGCGTCGTTTCCCCTCCGACCAAATTAGATGCCACATCCGGTACACGAACGCCATGGATCCAGCGGTCCTTACAAAAGAGTGCCCTCTCCCCATTGCCCACTGCAATAGTCGTGGCGGACTCAAAAATGGCCCGGGGGAGAGGGGGTCCCTAGGTAAACTCAGCCCACGGCTTGGTCGGATCCGACCTCTGAAGCCACGCCCAACAAAATCGCAAAGCCACATTGAGGAGTGGAGGTTAGGTATACCCAAGCCTCCGCAATGTTTCGGAGAGGCGGCTTGTCCCAGACCACCAAACAGTGACGTCCATTGATGTAGCTCTTAGCTTTCCACATGAAACCACGACAAATCTTCCAGAAAGCTTGCAGGGTTTTGGGTGGAATATCCAACGACATCATAGCGTGGATGGGAATGGTCCAACGCCAACCGGCCGCCAACCGGAGGAGCTCCAGGACGACGCAAAGGGAATCCGGTCGCTGGTCCGGTCCGACCGGCCTCACCACCAGGCTGTCCGGTCTGTGATCCGGTCAACCGGGTTTGTCGAGGGAAAAGCTGAGGTGGCAAGTGACCAACGGCCATATTTCGAAGAACACTATAAATAGGCCTTCTCCTACCTCTGAACATTTAGGCACTACACTACAAGCTGTTCTTGAGCTCTCTCTCTCTTACTCCATTGCTAGAAACACCAAAAGCCTCAGATCTACCTCCTCCTCCACCCAAACTCAAATCCCTCCGGGAATCGTTAGAGGAGGACCCGATCTACTTGTTCTACCAAGCCAAATCTCATTCCCCCTGTATTCATCGAGAAGCTTGCTTCCTAGGGTTCCTTGGAAACCCTAGGTGGGCAAGAAGAGTCCGGAAGCATCCAGGCACGTGGATTTGCTCCGGGCAAGATTGTGAAGGTTTGGAGGCTACCTCAAAGTCTACCACAAGTGAGTGAGCTATTCCTTCGTGGGATAGGCTCCGGAGAATATGGTGAGCCTTCGTGGCGTGGGGAATCCTTCGTGGGACCTCCACCCTCCAAACGTGACGTACCTTGTTGCAAAGCAAGGGAACACGGGAATACATCCTCGTCTCCGCGTGCTATCGGTTATCTCTAACCGAACTCCTTACTTGTGATTTAACTGCCTGTGAGAGCCTTCGTGCTCGAGTTAGTTGTATCCTCATATAGGTTGCTTCACCTAGTTTGCATTAGGCTCACCTTTATATTCCGCAAAGCCTAATATTGCAAAGAAAGAATTAAAACTTGTAAAAACCTATTCACCCCCCCTCTAGGTTTACCATCTCTATACTTTCAGTTGGGGAATGCATGAGGTAGTCACCGTTACATGATGATAGGGAGAGGGGTAGCTGGAGATTGACAGAAACCTTGTCCTAATTCTTAAATATGCATGTAGTATTAATTCATGGTTAATCAACGGGGGTTTTCAGTATGAGGACCTTTAAAATTTCAGCGGTGGTTGAAATTTATGTCTTAATAATTTCCTTGTTTGTTCTTAATCGGCATTGGGATCAATCACTAGTGGTGTAATTGCTCATGTTTATGGTTGAATCTATCTATGGCCCCTCTCTAGAAGAAACTATAAAAAGACTATCTTTATGCTTCACAAATTATGACAACCACTCAAATGAAGTAGCAATTTGAGAACACTTACTCTCTTGAGTTACTCCACTTCACTTTCACTTCATCTTATTTTACTTTACCACACTTTACTTGTCTTGCATTTTATTTTCAGCACTTCTAGTTCATAGTAGAAACCTCTACAAACACACACGCTAGAACCTAGCTTTGCATAGAAGGCCATATAATTGGGTTATAGGGATTTAGAGAATAGTTAGTTTAGCTTTAGCTGGTGGTGGGTTCAACACTCAAATACTTATCGAATTGTACTTGCAGGTGACCCTTGCACTAGGGGGTTATCACCTTCTTGGGCACAGCATGACTCGACGCCTTGCCGCCGTTCGTGGACCTCATCTCCAATGACGAAGAAGACGACGGCCATTGAATTTGTTTAGATTTTCATTTTAAACTATGTAAATTATATTCGAATCAATGAAATTTCGATTAAATTGTCGCGGGATTTTTTAAATATGTGTGTTTGTATTTGTTTCCTGGTAGGCAGGCCAACTAGCCGGTGGCTCCAATACACCGACCAGGTCAGTGCCTACCAGGCACCGCACACCCCTGGTCGGGTATGGGCCGACCCATTTTGGCTTTTTCTTTTTCTTTCGTTTTTCGTTTTTGTTTTTTCATTTTTTTTATTTTCTCTTTCTCTTTTCCTTTTTGTTTCTATTTTTTGTTCAAATTGGAAAGTTCTAAATTTAGAAAATATTTAAATTTGAAACATTCAATTTTAAAAATTGTTTAAATTTAAAAATTATTCGTATTTGAAAACATTTCAAATTTAAAACATCTTCGTATTTGAAAAAAATATTTAAATTTTAGAAAAAATAATAAAATCAAAATTTTGAATAAATTTTCAATCTAAAAAAATATTCAAATTCAAAAAATGTGCAGAGTATCAAAAAATGTTCAAATTCTAGAACGGTCAAATTAAAAAAAGTTCAAACTTTTATAGATTTTTACATTTGTAAAAATGTTCATTTGTTTTGAAAATAATCAGGTTTTAAAAACAGAAAAATGAAAAAAAATGAAAAATGAGAAAATTTACTACGTGTTATGTTGGGCCGGGGCCCAACTGATCGTGGCAGGGTATGTTTGGGTGTACGGCACATCGCAAATGCCGCACTAGTCGGCGATGATGCCTATTTCACGCCAGTTGCGTCCGTTAGCGCGTCGACGCGCATCCCTCAGACGCAATGGGCCAGCCCACAATGGTCGGGCGGAGATGGAGGAACTCGCCGGAGAGGTTGAAGATGACCGCGCCGACGACCGGAGATAGGTTGAAGATGATTGCGTTGCTCGCCGCCGACGCTGAATGCGTCAAATAGAAGCACCCCTAGTCGGTGTACAGTCACCCCAACTAGCCAGCGGTCCGAATAAATTGTACCGATGCGCGTGGTGACGACGGTCACGGGCCAACCCAGAAAACCGGATCTTTTGGGTCGGTACAATTTATTCGGACCGCCTGGCTAGTTGGGGGTGGCCAACCCAGAAAACCGGATCTTTTGGGTCGCTGATTCGGCCCGCTGGAGGTGGCCCTTGTTGCGCTCTCACGGATCGCGTGAAGAAAACGGGCAAGTTTCACCCGAAAAACAAAGTTAAAAAGTCAACGCGTAAATAAATGGCTTAAAGGTTGCCAGCCATTCACGGAGGGAGAGCCTTGCTTAGTTGCTTGTGTGGAATGTTGGAGGAAGAGATCTGTAATACTGTAGCTGTAGCTGTCAGTCATGGAGGCGATTGTCGCCTCGGTGGTCGTGAAGCAGGCCATCCGGAGCGTAGCGGCGGCCGCAGGCAGTCCAATGGCGAGACTGTGGAGGAACTGCAAAGCTGACCTGGAGGAGATGAGGAGCACCCTCAATCTGTTGGAAGCCGGCTTGAGAGACGCCGAGCGGCGGTCCGGGAATGAGGAGGCGGTGCGTGTGTGGCTGCAACTGCTTAAGGCAGTCGCTCGCGACATCTCCGGCGCTCTCGATCAGCCCCCACCGCCGTCGTGGAAGGTACGACAGCTATGGACTAGAATTGTCGTATGCGATTCCTCTCGCTTTTCCCCCAATTCACAGTTTAACCACGCCGAGTCGCCGATGATAGACGGCTGTGAGAAAGTATACGGTAGGAGGAAAGGACACAAAGAAGCCTATCTAAGGGCGTGGATTGTTGTGCTGGATCTGGGAGTAAATAGTAGAGAATTATTGTAGGTTGAATGTATACTCATAGGGATAAGGCATCTGTAAAGCAATCTTCAACTTATCGTGTACTCATACTGTCTAGTAATATATTTCTTAATCCGTAAAATTTTGCAACATAGTGCTACTGCTACTAGCCTACTACACACACAAAAGAAGTTCAGTAATGCAGTCTATTCTAGGTAAGGATTCTTATGATGTCTAACTGTAGCAACAAGTAGACTACTTCGGATAAAACTCAAAGCCTCTATGTATGCATGGGATTGAAAATGTGTGAGGATAAACTTTGTGCTTACACTTATTTTTGCTTCAACCTCACATATGTTTCAGTTCTATGATAAAAGCCCATCTTGTTGCCTTTTATATTGTCTTTAGAAAAAGAAACTGTATGGAAATCTGCGAAAAAATAATTAGGAGCCTGAAATTTGCATCCGTGAAGAACCCAGGTGGTGAGATTGTACATCTACTCCTCCACCCAAGTTATCCAGGCTCTCACTTTCTTGGATATTCATATCAAGTCGTCCAAAAAATATTGGGCACCACTACCAGACTAGCCAAGAGATTATCTACTATAGAGGCTGTTCCTACTACCACCATACTGCCATTAAATACTAGCTACACCACTTCGAAGGGCCTTAGGCCTAACTTCATTAAGGTAGAAGAGAAAGTTTTTTACAAGAGAGCCACAACGTGGCAAGTGACGGCCAAGATGGCCGAGCAAAAGAAAACACTACCCAGGTCCGAACACAACTCTAGGTGACCCGTGACCCTCTAAGAGAAGGCCTGGGTGCGCTAGAGGCAACAGCCTATAGTATCAGCAAAAAAACCTCAGGAGCCTAAAACGCAAAAAAATACAGCGGGCAGATTTCCAGGAATGAATATCCTCGATGATTACTTCAAACACATGGTCAGCCGTGTTACACTCCTGCTGGAAGATGCGTGAATTCTGCTCCTTCCAGATCCTCCAATGCACCAGAATTGCCACTAGCTACACCACTATGTATACTATCTTATTTCAAGTTATAGATTTCATTTGAACTTGAAAATGTGTGGCTGCGCTCATGTCACTTATCATTGATCGTGGAAAACTACTTCAGCCACTTTTTTTTGTTGATGAATTTAGTCACATATCAGGCTGAATTCTTTCTATCATGCCGTCGAATATATTCTCTCTGTAGTTAAATGGAAAAATATTATTTACTACACGCATATGCTGACAATGATAACTGGTATCTTCAACAGATTTTCGCGAAACTTAGTTTGGTTAACAAGATAGAACAGCTAAAGAAGAAACTGAAAGCGGTGGAAGAGAAACGCCATATATTCGGCTTTACATTTCATAATAGCTCAATTATTGAAGATAAAGACGCAAGAAGAGAAACGGTGGCATGTATTGACGATGAATTTAGTATTGTTGGTCGATCAAGAGAGAAAGAGGAGATAGTAAGGATTCTATTGCAATCTGAGAGGAAAATGACTATTCTTCCTATCCTTGGTCTTGGAGGCATGGGTAAGACCACCTTGGCGAAACTGGTTTTCAATGATAGTAGAATGCAAGATTTTGAGAGGAGGGCATGGGTTCATGTTTCACAAAATTTCAATCTGGCAAGAATAGCACAAGCTGTTGCATCACAGTTTCAAGGGACTGCTGATGGCTTTGATGATCTGCAATCTCTGTATAATCAGCTAGAGAACATTTCTAGTGGCAAAAAGTGTTTAATTGTGCTGGATGACTTGTGGGAGAGTGACATTGAACTGTTGCGCAAAATGAAACTAATGCTAAATTGTGGTAAACAGAGGAGCATGGTTAAGATAATTGTAACCACACGTATTGAATCAATTGCGCAGGAATTGTCTACAGCTGGTCCATATAAATTGGGACCATTGTCCGATGATAACTGCTGGACTGTGTTCAAACAAATTGCTTTTCAGTCGACAAATGAAGAAGATTTGTATGTACTAGAAGCTGTGGGAAGAGACATTGCTATAAAGTGCAAAGGTTTACCCCTGGCAGCTCATGCTGTCGGATCCATGCTTCGTAATAAAAGCGTTGACTTCTGGAAAGCTACCAGAGATAGTACTACTTGGCATAAAAGTTCATCTCACAGTGATGTCTTACCATCATTGAGGTTGAGTTATGAACATATGCCGTCTTATTTGAAACCATGCTTTTCCTACTGTGCCATCTTTCAAAAAGGTTGTGCCATGGATAAGGACAAACTAATTCAGCAGTGGATTGCTCTTGACTTCGTTAAACCAGCTCTACCAACCTTGTCTCACAAAGTGCAAGCAGAGGAATATCTGAGAGAGCTTTTGGCGACATCTCTCCTTCAGTACTCGGTATCTTCTCTGGTTAGTTCTTATGAAACTGTTATTTAGAGGAACTGTTTATCTCTGCAGGTCTGAGATATTTGTAGCATATCTTTGGGTGTGTATATGAAAACAACTTTTTATCCCTGTGAGTCTGAGATATTTGTAGCATATCTATGGGTGAGTCTATGAAAGCATCCATGCTTGAGTGCGCATTTTGTACATACATTTTGACCTTTTATAATATTGAATACTACCTATATTTCATAATATAGGGTGTATTATGAGTCATTAAGACAGGGATTGACCAATAAGTTGGTATGCACTTTATGTAAGATAAAAGTTATATCACTGGTTTCATATTCAGATGTACTTATGATTATAAGTTTATAACTGTACATCACATAATCCATATATTAATGGATTAATATGTGGTCAAATGTTTGTCTTAATGAATCATAATATGAATTATATCATGAAACAAAGGGAGTAAATCATATCTTGCTATAGATGACTTTCTGTTTCTGATAATGGATGG
The DNA here is from genome assembly GCF_022539505.1 of Lolium rigidum. Classification (NCBI taxonomy): domain Eukaryota; kingdom Viridiplantae; phylum Streptophyta; class Magnoliopsida; order Poales; family Poaceae; genus Lolium; species Lolium rigidum. The sequence goes on along the minus strand of NC_061511.1, from coordinate 51,882,484 downwards.
TGTACTATTTAATATTGTCTCACTGAGTATAGACGAATCTGTTTAAGCCTTTAGTTATTTAAGAGCTTGTTCATAGAAAGATTACTAATTACTTTTACACAATTTTAATATTTTTTAGGTTACTCATGAACATGCCAAAGATTCAAAAGAACTCAGCATGCATGATTTGGTGCACGACTTGGCACGATCAGTTGCTGGCGATGAAACATTTTATCTACATGCTAGAAACCAAAATACTTCACCCAGTGATAATTGTCATCATATAGTTGTGGTTACATATGATAAAAGACTTTCCAGGTCATTGTCTGCTAATGTAAGGTCACTACATATAAGAGATTGTGCTGGACAACAACTTCCTGGTAATACATTCTCATTGACAAAAAACGTGTGTGTCTTGGATATAACTGGATGTGCTTTGAGGAAGTTGCCAGATCCAATTCGTCAATTAGCTCATTTGAGATACCTTCATGCTTCACTTTTGTCTGATAAAGATCTTCCTATGTGGATTACCCGTCTCGTGAAACTACATTATTTGAGCTTACATGGATCTTCCAAAATATCAGAATTGCCGAAATCAATCGGGAACCTTAAAGATTTGGTACATTTGGATTTATCATGTTGTGGAAGCCTTGCGCACTTACCGGAGTTTTTTTCCTACCTTACAAATCTCTTGCTGTTGAACATAGCAGATTGTCCTAGCCTTTCTGCATTGCCCAATTCCATCTGTGACCTTGTGAATCTAGAGATCTTAAACCTCTCAGGTTCTACACTGGAAGAACTACCTAAAGGTCTGGGAAATCTTAAGAAGGTACGGCTGATGCACCTACCTAGGTGTTCTAGGCTTCGTGTTTTGCCTGATTCTGTCTGTAACCTTGTGTCCTTAGAGAAGCTAGACCTATCTTATTGTTCTGTTTTGCAAGAACTACCACATTTCTTTGGCAATCTTCAGGAACTAAGGTTTCTGGATTTATCGCATTGTTCCAATCTTGTTAGATTGCCTGATTCATTTGGTTATCTAAACAAACTGCATCATTTAAACTTAGAAGCTTTCATGCATTACATGCCCTTGCACCACAGTGATCTACACCACTACTTTGCCATGCTATTTCGAGTCCTGTGTAACCTATCCAACCTGCAATACCTAAACTTGTCAGCATGCCCTGTTTCTTTTCTTCCTGAATCTCTTGGTAGCCTCAAAATGCTTCACACGTTGGATATCTCACGTTGCATTTCCTTAAGAAAATTGCCACAGAGCATTCTTAAATTGCCAAACCTTAAATCTTTAGTTGTGAAGAATTGTTTTCCACCTATCGAAGATCAAATCAAGCAATCCGCACTGGACAATGGTTTGATGTCACTGCCAAAGTTTTTTGTATGTGCCATGGCTGGTGGTGAGTCCAGCAATATTTTGCAGCTTGAGGCTGCAGATGCTGAAGAGCTTGAGATTAAATTTCTTGAGAATGTGGTGAGTTTGGAAGAAGCTAAGAAAGTCAATCTGGCATGTAAATCAAGGCTTTCCATGCTATTTCTCTCTTGGACTGGCAATGCTGTTGACCATCTTGTGGATGATGAGTCTTTGCTTGGGGAGCTCCTACCCCCAACCACATTGGAGCAGTTAATTCTCCAAGGTTACATGGGCATCAGATTCCCAAGCTGGATGTGCTCTGCTACATATCTTACAAACCTTTCCAGAATAGAGTTGCATAATTTGCAGGGATGCACCGAGCTACCATCACTTGGTCAATTACCTAATTTGCAAGAGTTATCTCTCCGTGCATTGCCAAACATCAGGAAACTGGATAAGAATTTCTGTGGTGGTAATCGAGCATTCAAAAAGCTGACAAAATTTGTTATGCAGGACATGAATAATCTGGAAGTCTGGTATACGAGAGTATTAATAGATGCTGAATATAAAAGGGAAGAAGTCATGTTCCCTATCCTTCACAAGTTGATGATACATAGATGCAACAAGTTGATGGTTAAACCATGCCCGCCTGTAGCCGCGGAATGGGTCATAGAGGTTAATGATATTATAGTATCATCATGGGATGGTAAAGGACATTCAAACATTATCTCTAATTCGACAACTTGTTTAGAAATATCAGATTGTCATGTCAAGCCTGATGGCTGGAGGCTGCTCTATCATCTCCCAGGTCTTCGCAAGTTAAAGCTCCGCATGTGCAATGAGTTAAACAGCTTACCAGGAAGCATTCAAGTCCTGACCTCCCTTCGGTCACTACTTGTGTTTGCATGCCATAGTTTGACAGAACTGCCAGAATGGTTAGGCAACCTTACCTCACTACAAGAACTGGAAATCAACTATTGCCCTAAGCTTGAGTCCTTACATGGGAGCATGCAGCGCCTTACCTCACTCAGATTGCTGCACTTGGGTCACTGCGACAACATCTCGTCACTGCCAGAGTGGTTCAGCCATCTCATCTCTCTCCAGAGACTTGAGATCTCGGGATGCCAACTAATCAAGTCTTTACCACGATCCATGCAACACCACAGCTCTCTGAGGGAACTACAAATCAGGCATAACCCTGAACTTAAGCAGTGGTGTGAGTTTTTCTTGGATGACAAAGAAATAGTGTGAACCAGATGAGAACAAAGAAATTGTTGCTTAAACTAAAGAAGGTAATGTGCACTTCGAGTTTCCTGCCCAGATTATTCCCTTGTTATTCCTTTTACATTTGCATACCAGTTGTCTGTCTGTACCCACTATATGCTGGTATTTTCTTCTATATATTTTGCCAAACTTAGTAAGCTTTAACTTTTGATTAATTTATATGCCTCTTTTTTTTAACGGATGTAGTATAGGCTTAATCTATATATTCCACTCATGGGTTTACCCCGGTCTTGCATAAATGGTCTATTGACCAAAAGCACCTGCTGATGTACCTGCCTTGACTCGTTGGCTCTATATGTTAACTAGCAGTAAGAAATGACTACAAACACTCCATGTATTTGCAGATCACTTGTATCTCTCTGGCATTTCAGAGATAAAACATTTTAAAGTTTTGATTTTGAAAAAGAAAAGTTTAACGACATCGTCATTTGTTTGTTTAATTGTGCCTGCATACCACTGCCGGCACCCGCCGCTCGCTTCCTATTAGTGCCTAACAACGAATTGAAGATGAAACTACTTATGCTCGAATAAGCTAACAATCTAGTTGTTTTTTTATAAGAAAGCACAATCGACCACATGCTCAAATAAGTGGAAGATCTTATTTATTGTAGTTATTATATATAAAATCAACATCCAATTCATGACTTATATTGTAACCTTATGATGTGTTTTTCTACCACTGTCACAGGCGGGAAAGTGAAAGCTATGGAGGATTTTGAGTCAGCGCCTCAGCGGTCCACTGGTGAGTGGTGACATGATTTGTAAACTATGACCAAGAGGAACTCCAGGTTGTAACAGGAAAAACTGGAGCTAACTTACAGGACGTAGCTTCACACAAAAGTGCATGTCATGGTTGAGCAGAACTTACAGATACTTGAAAGGTGCTGTACAGATGTCTGGATCCAAAATTTCCAAATGTACATGTGCGTGGTACCATGTGCGTGTGCTTGTACCCTGTAATACCGAAAAAAAATCAATCGTTGAATTTGTGCATTTTATGTTTCCTCATCAAGGGCTCTGAGTTGGACATTCTACAGGATAATGACACCAAATATAATTTTCCATTGTTCTGTGATCGTTGCAACATAGGGCTAGACAGTCCACTCCATTCCTGCAATTAGTGGGCTCGCGGAGCAAAGTAACATTGAGCAATCGGCAGCACTACGAATGAAACCAGTCGGATTGCAGTACTCCCTCTAATCCAACTAATTTGACTAGACATATTTTTTGTCTAAATTTACGTCAATTAATGTGGACCTGATGAGTAAGTTTTTTCTTGTGTCGCAAGAGTGTTGCCATATTACAAGTCAATGAATTTCGGTCACACAAGTGGTCCTCTTTTCTCGCCAGCATTCCTGCCGCAGTGCCGCGCCACCACATAGGGTGCAGGGAGGGCATGGTCTTCCACCCTGCACTAGTAAGGAAAACACTATAGAGACACGCTTATTGGCAGCATACTCCTGAACGCACGTGACTACTATTAGTAGTTGTGGGCCGAAAATGCGTACGTGGCTGGTGTTCTCGTACTTGGGTCCAGAAAGGCACACGACTACTATGTGGGGTCTGGCTGTACTTGGGTTCAGAAAGTAGGGCGTCCCACCCCCGCTCTTTTCTTCCTTGTTTGTTGTTTTGCCTCGTCCTTTTGCCTGGTGGATTCTCTGTGCAGAAAAATGACCTGTGTATTTTTTGGTTATTTTTGCAGAATATTTTCCGTGTAAATATTTTCAAAACTCAAAAACTGTTAAAAGCTGACAGGAATTAAGTAAAGGAATAAAATGCTAAATGGATTTTTTTTGAGAGAAACTTTAATACTAATGCAATAATAAAGTATTAGGAATCATAATATTATCATTAGCATGTTAAGAATGAGGTTGATCAAGTCTCATTATCACTACGACAAAGATAGAAACAATGATTCAATAGAAAAAATAAAGGAAAATTCAGGGTACCTCATAATGGATTGGAATTGTTCCAACCATTAATATTTGGTACTTTGGTTTTGGAGGAGAAATTGGTATTTCAAATCTTCCAATTTTTAGAAACTTTGGCTCAATAGCATTGACACTTTTCTTTGGTAGCCCAATAGAATTCTTCTTCGGGAAATGTATAGTGTGCTCTTTTCCTTTTACATGAAAGGTAACCTTGCTTTCAGTGCAATTTATAACAGCCCATGCAGTATTTAGAAAAGGTATACCAAGAATAATAGATAAATTATCATCTTCAGGCATTTCTAATATCACAAAGTCCGTAGGGATTCGCAAATTCGCAATCATAATAGGAGCATCTTCACATATACCAATATGAATAATAGTAGATTTATCAGCCATTTGGAGTGAAACCTCAGTAGGAACTAATTTATTCAAGTTAAGCTTCTTATAAAGGGAGAATGGCATGACACTTACCCTCCTAAATCACATAAAGCATACTTCACATAGGTATTCTTAATAATGCAAGGAATAGTAGGAATACCTGGAATAGTAGGAAATCATCCCAGGCCAACCAAGTAGTACCATAGCAGCAATGCCATCATGAATCAACATACAAGCTCACAAGGCAAGCCTCAAGTACAAGACCAAGCCAGATCTTCTCTTATCAGTCTATAACTATCAAATAAGGGACAACAAGATCCACCAATAAAAACCAACCTTGCAAAAATAAATCATTTCTAGTTGTTAATTTGCAACTAGATCATACTCAAGGAACTCAAAGCCTCACTTTGTGCATTCCAACACACTTATTGTCCAGTATCATTTATGCATCTAATTTAGTCATCATCATAAGCATCCAGTGGTAATCAACATGCTAAAGGGTACTACTTAGGGTCCAGGAATTCTTTCCATGCCAACCAAGTAGTACCATAGCAGTAGCAAGGCCACACTAGCAAATAAACTAGATCACATACAAACCGAAGTGGTTTGATACCAACATATTACAGATAGTCACCAGTCAACAGAATCAAGATAAGTTAATTTAACTCCAGTACAACATCACCAGGGGCATTGTATGCTCATCAATATTGCAACTTGTAGCACTATGACCATAGGCAGAGAAGTAAGGAAAGTAACAACTCACATTGCAGTCCAGAGAAGAGATTTAGGAGCCGACGCCGAGGTTGCGTCGCAGCACCGTCTCGCCGGCATGAGGGACGAGGTGGAGGTCACATCACCACAACACCCTGATAACCCAAAAGTATAGGGGATCGCAACATTCTTCGAGGGAAGTAAAAACTAAATTTATTGATTCAACACAAGGGGAGGTAAAGAATACTTATAAGCCTTAATAGCGGAGTTGTCAATTCAGCTGCACCTGGAAAAGCACAATTAACAGGGGTGATGTGAAAGTAACAGTAATATGAGAGCAATGGTTAGTAACATAGTAGCAATAGTAGTAACACAGAGGAGATGACACCAGAAAGTATTCCAGTGCGGAGTTGACTTTAGAGCAACGATGATGACAGAAGGACCGGGGTTCCCAGCTATCTACACTAGTGGTAACTCTCCAAATAACATGTGTTGGATGAACAAATTACAGTTGGGCAATTGATAATTGTGAGGGCATGACAATGCATGCTATGATAGGATAAAGTTTACTATAGTATTTAATTGGGCATTACAACATAATACATAGACCGTAATCCAACTGTGTCTATGTTCCGGTTAGCATCCGCACCCCTTTCATTATTAAGTTGCAAGCAACAGATAATCACATTAAGCAATGTGTGTAAAGTAAACAATAGAATTACCCTTGGATAAAACATTGTTGTTTTCTCCCTAGTAGCAACAACACATCTACAATCTTAGAAGTTATTGTCTCTTCCAGAAAACTAGAGGCATGAACCCACTATTGAATATAAATAGTCCCTCTTGGAGATACATGCAACTACTTGATCAGGGTAATCACAAGTACCGGAGAGCATGCAAGATCTTAAATAACAGTAGTATGGTAATATGATGAACAATCTGATCACAATTCCACAATTTACAGGATCCCAAAAAACACAACACCGATTACATCATATGGATCTCAATCATGTAAAACAGCTCATGAGATCATTGTATTGAAGTACATGGGAGAGAGAGAGTACCAACTAGCTAATGCCGAGAACCCGTAGTCCAGGGGGGAAACTACTCACGAACCATCATGGAGTCGTATTAGAGGCAGTGGAATTGATGGAGATGGCTTCGGGGGTCAATCCCCGTCCCTACAGGGTGCCGGAACAGGAACTTCTGACCCCCGAAACTTGTCTGGAGGGTGGCGGCGGCGATGGAACTTTTCGTGGACGGAGGCTCTTGTGTTCAGGGTTTTCCCGAGAAGATGTATAAATAGGCGGATGATTTAATTCGGTGGGGTGCCGAGGTGGCCCACACCAACCCTAGGCGCGAGCCAGGGCCAGGCCGCGCCTAGGTGTGGTCTGGCCACCCTACGCCAGTTCTTCAACCCCCCCCCTCTGGACTCCATCTTTGTTTCGATAAAATAGGCACTTCGGCTTTTGTTTCGTACAATTCCGAGAATATTTCCTGTACAAGTTTTCTGAAACCAAAAACAGCAGAAAACTGGGAACTGTCATTGTGGCATCTTTTCAATAGGTTAGTGCCGGAAACTGTATAAAAGTGCCACGAAGTGTGAACGAAACATATAGAAATTGGTGTAAAACAAGCATGGAGCATCAAAAATTATAGATACATTTGCGATGTACTAGCATCCCCAAGCTTAACTCCTGCTCGTCCTCGAGTAGGTAAGTGATAAAAAAATTGAGGTGACATGCAGCCAACACAATCTTGATCAAGATATTGTAAAAGCATTTGAGCTGGGATCAAAGTACTCTAAACATAGGCATGATAGATATAATCACTACAACAGGAACCCCCCTTCAGCAATGCGTTGATGTGTTGCCGAATGTCCATATAAGCGTTGGTAACCTCTACACCAACGGCTTTAGTATGCGTTGCCGTAGGTGGCGTTGCAAGGGTCTACAACTACGCATATACATGCGTTGGTAAATGACATAAAGAAGTGTTGTAAGATAGCAACGTATATAGTTAGTGCCGAACAACGCTTCATATGCGTTGGTGGCTAACCTGCATGAATGGATTTTGAAATGATATTGCAATCATTGCAAAATCTTACAATAGTTACTAGACACCTCAAATCGTTAATGGTGGATCATATATTGATTTATTGTTCAGCAGAGAGTGCACATGAGCCACAATATTATAAACAGAAAGACCTCATATATTAAATTAACTTTGTAGCATTACAAAGAAGACGATCCAATGAATACAAGATCTCTATATGTGAAAATGAAATTCTAAACACTAATTTCTAACTATGTAGTAGCACTATTCTCATACTTGCATCATCCACTTGTATTGGTAATCTGCAACAACAAAACAAATTAAGATAAGTAATGTAACATTAGTAGGACACGCAACAAGTTAATAAAATAGTACAATTTATAATAGCTGCAAGATACATCGGATGAAGGCCATGAGGCAACAAGTTAATAAAGTTATTGTTTATTCTCTCTAAATAGCAAGGTCAAAGTAACGAGAATACTTTTAGCCATATATACATCATAATCTCTTGGTTGCAGCAGATTCTTGCATGAATTCTTTTTTTCTAGATGCTATTAATCTTCCAATACTACCACACTTATTGGGGGAGCTTTACTTGGGAGTGCAATCTGATTTACACAAAGTAGATTAATGGCTTTTATTGTCCGTGGAGTATAAGATTAAATGAATATAGCAGACATAATAAAAGATGTCGCGTTGTAATTGCCTAATAATTTTATTTTGAATAAACCTGTTACAGTTCAGAGTAAATAATTTAATAGAATATAGTAGATAGAATAAAAGATATTGCATCCTAATCCGCTAAGAATTTATGTGCTTTGCAGACTACATGTGCATCCTTCTGGAAGAACACTGATACGGAGTAGTAATTTCGAGAGACTAAATCATTATTCAGAAGTAACTAAATTCAGATATACGTGCATAATTAGTACGTGAGATGGCTAGACTGATATGTTTGAGGCCATAAGTACCTCAGGACCAAGGATTTCACCACGCTACACCACATACTCTGATTACTTTATGTACCCTTCTGTAAAACCATGGCTTCATACTTCCCATAGTTGGACTGCACAAAGACTGAAGATTTGACTCTGTTCTGAAACTGCAAAAGCACAAAGCACGCTGTCATAAGAAACCAGCATAAATTTCCAAACTATTATGTGTATAAACCAATCTAAAGATTACCTGATAAATACAGAAACATAATGCATAATCGATGCAGTCAAAGAATTTTAATCTAAGTGGTCTCCCTCCTGAAAGTTGAATTTCCAAACTATTAGCTAGAAGTCAGCACATCACTGAAAGTTGCATACCATTGACATTAATGCACAAATCATCAAATGCAAGATGAATTTGAGCTAATAAATTATTTTATTCTCCACATGGATAGCCAACAGACTGAAAATGGTCCCTAAGATAGTTTTCAAGTGCATCTATAGGTAACAACGGATCTGTATTTCTACACAGATAAAATCAAAGGATTGCCTGGCTCGTCATAGTCACGGGATGTCTAATATTTATGGACCAGATGAACAAAACGATAACTAGGTAATCAATCGCACCACTGTCAAATTAATCAAAACCAGAAACCCAAGTTGATGTTCAGACACAACATGTATATCGCATAACACTATCAACAACAATAGAACCTGCGATGATATAAAATTTAGTGGAATACATCATGTACTGATCAAGAGAGGTGATGCCGGTTGAGAGCAGGCCGAGTGAAATTAGTAAGAAGAACCGATGACCTGTAGGACTTGGTCACCTGATTAAGAGAAGCGAAGCTGTATCAGAGCAGGAAATTCGGCGCAGGGTACCCGCGAGCGAGCGTCCGTGAATGAGAGGCAGGAACGGTAGGCGGAGCATCACCGATCCACCAAGCACATGATCTAGGATAATGAGTGACAGATCAAGCCAACGAAAGACTGCATAAAAAATACTGTATTTAGATCTTGAAAAAAAGACTGCAAAAATTGGATCGGGTAAGAGAGAAATTGAAAGACGTCAGTTGCGAATTGGATTGCCGGACCTCCAGTACCGCTGCACCTACTGACTCGTCAATGGTGTTCGTCTCGCCGCCGCAAATCATTGCCCAATCCTCGGAATCTGAATCCCATACGAGAACGAAGCACGGCCGGCCGAACGCGGAGTCGGAGGCAGCCATAAAGATAGATCGAGATGGAGATGCTCACACGGAATTGTAGGGGCGGGTGCCTTTTGCGGACGGTGCGTACTACTAGCTGAGGAGAAGGATTGGGATTAAGACTAGTCATAGTGGGGGGTAACATTAGGTAGTAACATACACATGTTACTACCCTATGTTACTACCTTCATAGTGGTTAGTATCATAGGTGTAGTAACATAAAATGCTACATTTATTAAGTTGTAGACTCATCTTGCCTTGAAATGTGTGATGTGATGGTAACATAGCTAGTTACCACTACCCTCTCTTTCCTCAATTAATAACATGCCATGTCATCAAAATGCTTAGTTGGCATTGCATGTTGTTGATGTTACTACCTATGTTACTCCCCACTATGAGTAGTCTAAGGGAAGTTATAGATCGTTCGGAAAGTGGGGAAGTTGTTCCATAGCAGCGCATCTCCAAACCGTTGTAACGTATACGTAGCTACATGGGGGGTCGTGGTGTAGTGAATTCAATAGAACTTAGCAACTATGTTATAGCAAGAGAAATAACTCAAACAAAAGATCATGAATAATAACGCATTGAAAGCAACTGTTTGTTTATGGGCATAGAGAAAACATAGCAAAGTGGTATTCAGCTTGTCCTTTATGAAGTAGAAAAACATAAATGTCAGGACACCTTTAAAGTTTAGAGGGTGACTAGATACAAATAATTTGAGAACAAGCACATCATAATCATGAATCAATCAATAATATATTTTGGGACTATGCTCATTATACCCAGAATGACAACTATGCTCTCTTAGTGGTGCATAGAGTAAGAAGGTGAAGACTCAACATAAAAGTAAAAGAAAGGCCTTGCGCAGAGCGAAGCAGGGATCACTCATGTGCTAGAGCTTTTTATTTTGCATAAAACAGAGGTGTTGAAAATGTATTTTGAGAGGTATGTATGTCTATGTCAACGACTGGTATCAAATGATCTATCATCTCCTTCATGTTTAATGGCCTCAAGAGCGGCTCCCATAGAGAGAACAATAAAGTTCCTCTGCTCCTTTGTTTGAACAAGCTAAGTTCATGATTTCTCAAGTACATAGTGTTAGGAGATTTTGATTATGTGTTTAATTTAAGTGGGATGGGCACCCGCGCCTGCTCTTTTTGCAATATTAAGGACTAGCATATTATGCATGCTAGTCAAGGTGTGAATCCATAATAAACATGAAAGAGATGATAAAGCATTGAATACTTCCTCATGATCTCAAACAAAACACAAAACAGGTAATAATTTTTGAAGGTTTAAAGGTAGCAAACAAGCAATTTACTTTGGAGTGGCGGTGTAATACCACATATAGGTAGATATGGTGGACACAATTGGCAAACTTTGGTTGTTGGGGGTTGGATGCACGATTAGAGCTCATACTCAGTACATGTGAATGCTAGCAAAAGACTGTGAGCGACCAACTAAAAGAGCAATAATTGCCATAATCATGCATAGCGACAAAACAATATTAATCAAAGAATAAAGTGATATGACAAGTCAAAAACTAAATGATAATAAAGGCTTAAGGTGACTGGTTTGTAGTCATAACATGGTGTAAGCATGTGCCAAGTCGACCCAATAACATCATTAAAGGATAATACCACAATATTATGCTTTTGTACGATGGAAACAACACATGATTCTTTCAATGGCGCATTAAACACTCTCAGATATTTGAGACAAGTCATGCTACAACAATAATTACTAAGCATATAATAAGAATAATATCCAATATGACATGCCAAAATCTATGCCACAGTCTAATCAAGCTTCCTTTTGCATCACTATAGTCATGAAACATTTTACTCGTATCCAACACCAATCAACTTATTTGAAATAGATCTCAGAGATGAAAAACAATATGGACCAGAGAGCTAATCATACATAAATAAATAATACTAATGAGCTCTGAACATAATTCGAGTGAAAGAACAAGAGCTAAATGCAGTACAAGCAAATTAGAACACCCGCAGAACAATAGAAGTAAAAAAACTAGAGTGTTCTATGCAATTAAAATGGAGCGTGTCTCTATCCAAAATAAATATGTTGGGGTCCAACCATATGCTACAGCAAACAAAACAAAAGAAAACTAAAAACACAAATAAAGATGCTACAAGAATAACACATAGCATATGAAGCAATAAAAATATAATGTCTTGAAAGATGACCTGATATTTTTGTTGATGAAGAAGGGGATGCCTTGGGCATCCTCAAGCTTTGACGCTTGTACCTCTTGGATATTTCTTGGGGTAAGGGGCACCCCCAAGCTTGAGATTTTGTCCACTCCTCATCTCATCATATCATTTTTCTCTCCCTACACTTAAAAGCTTCTTTCATACAAAACTTCACATAATTCTCATTAGCAGCATTAGTGCAATCAAAATAAAAAATCTAATTGATTCAGTTCTAACTTAAATCAAACATCCATTAAAATATTTAGCTACTGTAGCAATTTCTTTAAAAAGCTCTTTCTCTCAAAAGAACTAAAAAATAAGAAAAAGATCAAGAGGCAAATGCAAATGGTGATAGAAATCTGTCAAAGCAGAACAACAGGGAAAGATCGATTTTTTTGAAAAATCCTCTGTTGCTCAAATCGAAAAGTGCAAAACTAATGAAAGTTAGATAATAACCCGGGGCATATGCTCAAAAATTTGCAGATCAAAATTTCGTACTGGATTGGAGTAAGAATTTTTGTGGTAACACTAAAGAATATGTTTTTGGACAACAACTTCCCCAAATCTTACTTTCTTTATATTAGAGGCTACTCTTGCCATAAAAACGAAATAAAAATGAGAAGAGAGATTGTTACAGAGGCAAAAGCTTTCAAGACTCAATAAAAGAAAAATTACAGAAAATAAACATGAGTTGTCCTTCATAAGCGCTTTTCTTTAATACCTTTCAGCTAGACGCAGAAATTTAAGAAGATGCTCATATAAGAAATATGAATTGAAGCAAAAGAGAGCATCAACGAGCAAATATGAAACACATTTAAGTCTAACCCACTTTCTATGCATAGGAATCTTGTACAAAAGAAATTCATAATGAACAAAGTGACAAGCATATGAAGATAAAACAAGAGTAACTTCAAAAAAATTAGCATATAGAGAGGTGTTTTAGTACCATGAAAACTTCTACAATCATATTTTCCTCTCTCATAATAATTTTCAGTAGCATCATGAATAAACTCAACAATATAACAAACACATAAAGCATGCTTTTCATGATCTTCAAACACATAATTTTTATCAAGCTCAAAATAGTGGGATTAAAATATTCCAACCCACTTTTAACAATTTTATAACAAGATGATTGATCATTCTCAAGAGGCATGGGGATCCAAGATAAAGTCAAGACCCCTCTAATATAATTTTCAATAGTAGTACAATTAATATTATCAACCAATATAGGACCATCATCTAGAGCTTTATCATAAACATTTTCTAAGCAAAACTCTTTAGTACCATGTGATGACCCACAAGTATAGGGGATCGCAACAGTCTTCGAGGGAAGTAAAACCCAATTTATTGATTCGACACAAGGGGAGACAAAGAATACTTGAAAGCCTTAACAGCGGAGTTGTCAATTCAGCCGCACTGGAAACGAGACTTGCTCGCAAGAGTTTATCGATAGTAACAGTTTTATAGTAGTAGCAGTAGTGAAATAACGAGCAAGCAGAGTAACAAAGACAGCAGTAGTGATTTTAGTAAACAGCGAGGATTAAAATACCGTAGGCACGGGGACGGATGACGGGCGTTGCATGGATGAGAGAAACTCATGTAACAATCATAGCAGGGCATTTGCGAGATAATAATAAAACGGTATCCAAGTACTAATCAATCAATAGGCATGTGTTCCAATTATAGTCGTACGTGCTCGCAATGAGAAACTTGCACAACATCTTTTGTCCTACCAGCCGGTGGCAGTACGGGCCTCTAGGGAAACTACTTGGATATTAAGGTACTCCTTTTAATAGAGTACCGGAGCAAAGCATTAACACTCCGTGAACACATGTGATCCTCACGTCACTACCATCCCCTCCGGTTGTCCCGATTTCGTCACTTCGGGGCCATTGGTTCCGGACAGCGACATGTGTATACAACTTGCGAGTAAGATCATAAACAACGAATATCTTCATGAATCAATAACATGTTCGGATCTGAGATCATGGCACTCGGGCCCTAGTGACAAGCATTAAGCATAACAAGTTGCAACAATATCATAAAAGTAACATCTACGGATACTAGGCACTATGCCCTAACAATCTTATGCTATTACATGACCAATCTCATCCAATCCCTACCATCCCCTTCGGCCTACAGCGGGGGAATTACTCACACATGGATGGGGGAAACATGGCTGGTTGATGGAGAGGCGTTGGCGGTGATGGCGGTGATGATCTCCTCCAATTCCCGGTCCCGGCGGAGTGCCGTAACGGAGACTTCGGCTCCCGAGACGGAGTTTCGCGATGTGGCGGTGTTCTGGAGGGTTTATGGCGACTTCGACTTCTCCCCGTGCGTTTTTAGGTCGAGGCGAATAAGTAGTCCGAAGGGGGGCGTCGGAGGCCAGCGAGGGGCCACACCATAGGGCCGCGCGGGCCCCCCTAGGCCGCGCCGCCTTATGGTGTGGGGCCCTCGGGCCTCCACTTAATTTGTCCTTACGGCTCCGTCGGTATTCCGGGAAAATAGGGCCTTCCGTCAAAATCCCGAGGTTTTTCCCGAAAGTTGGATTTACGCACAAAAACGAGACACCAGAACAGTTCTGTTGAAAACAGCGTTAGTCCGTGTTAGTTGCATCCAAAATACACAAATTAGAGGCAAAACAATAGCAAAAGTGTTCGGGAAAGTAGATATGTTTTGGACGTATCAACTCCCCCCAAGCTTAGCTTATTGCTTGTCCTCAAGCAATTCGATTAACAACCGAGCGATAAAAGAACTTTCACGAACACATTTGCTCATATGATGTATATATTCTCATGATATGGCTAATACTTGAGCGAGTTCATAATAGGGTACATGCAAATAAGATCATCTAACAGACTATGTCAATCATGAAGAGGTACCAACAATTAATAATAAGCATCATGAATCATGTATATAAGCGGGATTGCAATGTTCATAAGAGAGTATGATAAAGTGGTATCTCGCTTGCTCGTATTTGATCGGCAAAACATAAATGCCCGGGCACCTCCGAAGTTCACAGAAAGACTAGAAGTAGTGATTGTCAAAGATAAAGGCATCAAAGTTATACCACAATCAATCATATTTTGAGACAAGCATATTATACTAAGAATGACAGTTTGTGCTCTCAAGAAAGTGCTCAAAGAAAGGATGGAGACACAACATAAAAGTAAAAGATTGACCCTTCGTAGAGGGAAGCAGGGATTAACATGCGCTAGAGCTTTTCATTTGTAAAGCAGGAGTAAAATTATTTTGAGAGGTGTTTGTTGTTGTCAACGAATGGTAATAGGTACACCAACTACCTCGCCAACCGGACTCCCAAGAGCGGCTCCCATGAATTATTTGCATTTTTATGTGGCACTCCTTCCAACCTTTCTTACACAAACCATGGCTAACCGAATCCTCGGGTGCACTGCCAACAATCACATACCATGAAGGAGTGCCTTTTTAATTTAGTTTTATTATGATGATGACACTCCCCCCAACCTTTGCTTACACAAGCCATGGATAACCGAATCCTTCGGGTGCCGTCCAACAATCACAAACCATGGAGGAGTGTCTATTTAAGTTAATTAATTTGGGACTGGGAATCCCATTGCCAGCTCTTTTTGCAAAATTATTGGATAAGCGGATGTGCCACTAGTCCGTATGAGAGTCCGTCAAAAGTAAATGACAAGGTTGAAAGCTAAACACCACATACTTCCTCATGAGCTATGAAACATTAACACAAATTGAGAAGCATTTTGAAGGTTTTAAAGGTAGCGCATGAGAATTTACTTGGAATGGTTTGAAATGCCATGCATAGGTATTTATGGTGGACACTTTGGAATAACTTGGTTTTCATGTGTTTGGAGGCACGAGCAGCGTTCCCGCTCGGTACAAGTGAAGGCTAGCAAAAGACTAGGGAGCGACAAATCAAGAGAGCAATGAACTCGTCATAATCATGCTTGCGGCAAAATAAATTAAGCGAGGCATAAAAGTGATACAAGAACTCTGAAGCAATGTAAATCATTGAGGCTTAATTGACTTTTGTTCAGTCATATGCATGCGTGAGCATGTGCCAAGTCGATATAAATGAATTATTCAGAGGAGGATACCACAATGCCATACTTACTTATGAATAAAACAATGCAAGCAAACATCTATGACATGCTACTCATATTAATAAATTGGAGCTAATCATGAGAGATCATGAACTACTAGACTTTCTTAAATAACATATACCTCACATGAACCAACTAAGCATGCTCACATGGATGAGTATATGTACAAAAATGAAAACAAATAGAGTTCATACCAGCCTCTCACCACAATCAGATTGTCGTAGATCGTCATTATTGCCTTTTCACTTGTGTAGCTTGGATAATATGAAATGAAAACCACGCTCCAGCCACCGAAGACCATTGAACTCATGAAAAACTTTACAAACCAAAGAAGAACAGCAAATATTTTTGGTGTTTTCGAATTTGAGAACAAGAACAAAAGGAAACAAGCAAACAAAGCAAAATCTTTTTGGGTTTTCTTATAGCAAACTAGCAATAGCAAATAAAGCGAAACAAATGCAAGAGACCAAGATAAACAAATGGTGAAGAGAAACAACAGAAATATTTTTGGTCTTTTTGTGTTTTGGGAAAGAAACAAAGTGAAAGCAAGAAATAGCAAACTAAAAGAAACACAGAAAAGCGAAATAACAGAAATCTGCCAAAACCTGACAGCAGTACAGAAATCGATTTTTACAAAAATCTTACGTTGCTCAGCTCGAAAAGTGTTCAACTAATGAAAGTTAGATAAAAACCTGGGGAACCTGCACAAAAATTGGCAGCTCAAAATATCGTTCTGGCTGTGCGCACGAATTTTTCTAGTAACAGTCCAGAATCTGTTTTCAGGCAGCACTTCCCCAAATATCATCTCCCTCTCATTAGAAAACCACTCAAAGAGACTAAACAAGTATGTACAAGTATCCAGCAATCATGATATGAAAAGAATGAGTGATGCCGGTATACCTCCCCCCAAGCTTAGGCTTTTGGCCTAAGTGGAGTTCAATCCCATCGAGGCCATGAGGTAGTATCCCCGTGATACGACGAAGATGGAACATATTCCGGGTATGTGCTAGAAGAAGCACCCGGATACGTGACGGTATAGTCGTAGGAGGGCTCGGCGTCCTCGGAGTCATGCTGTTGGTGGAAATCTTGTATCTTCATATGTTCATCCACCTCCTCCTTAGTGCGCGACCATGGTTGCCTGTCAATACAAAACAAACCTGGCTGGGGAAGAGGGATTTCTTTCTCATCCCCATCAGCAAACAACATTCTATAGGCCATATTATCTAAAGTGGACTCGGTGGTAATAAAATGATGGCTTTTCATAGCAATGATATCAAGCCTCCTAGGGGTTAATGGCACATCATTAGGATCAATAGGAAGCTCTAAATATGCTAAAATGCGTGAAGCAATAGTCCCTCCAAATATAGGCCCCCTAGTAGACAGGCGGCGAGCAATAAGAGAACCAAGATGATAAGATGTCCGTCCAGTAAGTGCAATATTCAAGAAAGCAAGATGGTAACTAGAAATATTGCTAGTGTTCTCCCTACCAAGTATGCTAGTAGCAATGTAATATGCAAAATATTTAATGGCGGGGAGTTGAATGTTCCTTATCTTGCCCATGCTGAATGGTGCGACAGTCATCATTGGTGATCCCTCGATAGAGCTCCAACAAGTCCCGGGGGTTGTCATCAATCCTCCTTGCTGTATCTACAGGGGCAATATCCAATGCACGACAAAATTCTTCCAATTCCATAGTAACAGGATTACCATAGATCTTGAATGCAACTGTCGGATCATATTGCGTGTTTTGGAACTTGAAGCTCTCGACAAAAATTTTGGTGAGCATGTAGTACTGCTCCCTTTCATCTCCAACGTAGGTGGCTAAGCCCGCCCTGTTGACAAGGGTGAAGAAATCATCCAATATCCCTGCATTTGTCAGAAAATCATAACATGGGAAGGATGAAGCATTAGGAGCCCCATTGTCCTCTTCGGGCGCGAAGCTAGGCGCGATGATGTCCTCATTGTACGACCGCCTAATTTGGGTGGCGGTCCTAGAAGGCCTCCCGGTGCTGGTTGTTCCTTTCTTGAACAATTCTCCAAATTTGAACTTCTTCATCTTTTTTCTGAAATTTTCAACAAACAATATAAAACTTGATTTGGTGACATATAATTGAGGGGAACTACCATAGGAACTTGCTAGAGTACTAATCATGCATCAAAACTAATTTCTACCACTTAGAACAAGCATGCAAGCTCACTAAACATGTTACCTACAGCAGCAAAATATTCAAGATATACTTCACCAAACAAAATTCTACTTGGATAATCGAAGGAGTTACATACCGGAGAGCAAATGTGCCAAATTTCAAACAGAAATCTGGGCTGAGCAAAGAGATCGAAAAATCCTGAGTTCTTGAGCAAAAACGCGAGTGAGAGAAAGTTGGTTCGAGTTTTTTCGGGAGAGAGAAGATGCTGGGAGCAAGAGATGAAGTAGTGGGGCAAGGAGGGGCCCACACCACAGGGTGGCGCGCCCCCCTCCTTGGCCGCGCCGGCTCGTGGTGTGGCACCTCGTGGTGCCCCACAGGTCATCCTACGGTGCTCCCGAGTGCCTCGTCGAAAAATAGGACCAACGGTGTAATTTTCGCGAATTTTTGAAAACTTTGAAAAATGCACATTTCTGGGTATTAAGTTTATTATTACTGGCCAGGAAATTTTTTGAAAACTCTAATCAACTAAGAAACTTTACAAATTAAAAAATGCTACAGCAACTAAAGCAAGTGGAGGAAGAAAGAGATGTTGTTTACCTCCTCCATGCATATAAAAGGTATTTGTTAACAAGGTTGATCAAGTCTTGCCACCAAATAAATTTTACATAGCATATGAAGAAATAAACCTCAAATCAATCATGTTACCTTGAATTGTATTGATATGGATCCAATCACAAGAGTTTGATATTCTTCTTTAGGCTCATATATAGGACAATCGATAGTTCCAACTTTGATAGTTCTCACATGAGAAATTGTATTAACTCCGCATGCTTTCTCAATCCTCTTGGGGAAATAGACGGTGTGTTCCTTATCATCAACATTGAAAGTAACCTTTCCTTTAATGCAATCAATAACAGCCCCTGCGGTGTTAAGAAAAGGTCTCCCAAGAATAATAGACATATTATCATCTTCAGGCATTTCCAACACAACAAAATCGGTTAATATCAAGCGGTTATTAGTAACTTGAACAGGAACATCCTCACATATACCAACAGGAATAGCAGTAGATTTATCGGCCATTTGCAAAGACATATCAGTAGGTATCAACTTATCTAAGTAAAGTCTCTTATAAAGAGAAAAAGGCATAACACTAACACCGGCGCCCAAGTCACATAGAGCAGTTTTAACATAATCATTCTTAATAGATCAAGGAATAGTAGGTATACCTGGGTCGCCCAACTTCTTTAGAACTTTGCCATTGAAAGAGTAATTAGCAAGCATAGTGGAAATTTCCTCATTGGGGATTTTCCTTTTGTTAGTAACAATATCTTTCATATACTTTGAATAAGGAGGCAATTTAATAGCATCGATCAAAGGGATTTGCAAGAATAAAGGTTTCATCCAATCACAAAATTTATTATAGTGTTCTTCTTCCTTTGATTTTAGTTTCTTAGCAGGAAAAGGCATTTGCTTTTGCACCCAAGGTTCTCTTTCATTACCATGTTTCTCAGCAATAAAATCTTCTTTAGTATACTTTTTATTTTTAGCATGCTTTTCAGGTTCTTCTTCAACCTCTTCTTTATCGGGAGTATCGTTCTTATCATTATCTTTATCATGTTCATTACCACTTTCAGTTTCGAGCATCGAAATAGAAATACTATTAGGATCATTAACGGGTTCAGAGGATTCTACAACATTCTTATGTTTCTTTTTCTTTTTCTTAGATGGAGCTCTAGGTTCAATGCGTTGAGAATCTTGTTCAATTCTTTTGGGATGCCCTTCGGGATATAGAGGATCCTGGGTAGAGACACCACCTCTAGTTGTTACTTCATAAGCATGTTTTTCTTTAGCATTATTTCCTAACAAGTCATTTTGCACTTTAGTGAGTTGATCAATTTGAGTTTGAACCATATGAAAATGTTTAACAAGCATCTTAACATCATTGGAGGTTCTCTCCACAATATCATGTAATTGACTAATAGCTCGAGAATTTTCCATTAGATGATTCTCTACTCTCATATTAAAATTTTCTTGCTTAACAATATAATTATCAAACTCATCTAAGCATGAGGTTTTGAATACGGAATATCTTCCCTAGTAAAGCGTTGAAGGGAGTTTACCTCAATCATGGATGAAGGGGGATTTATCTCACATATATCTTCTATGGGAGGTAGATTCTTCACATCTTCAGATTTAATACCTTTCTCCTTGAGAGACTTCTTGGCTTCCCTCATATCTTCATCATTTAATTTAATTAAACCCCTCTTCTTCAATATTGGCGTTGGAGTTGGTTCGAGCGTAGTCCAATCATCATGATTCCGGCCTATTTTAGCCAATAATTCTTCGACTTTCGTCTGGAGTTCTTTTCTCGAAAACACAACCAAGCACAACTATCCAGGTATGCCCTAGACTCAATGGTTAATCCACTATAAAATATATCAAGTAAATCATGCTTTTCCAAATCATGGTCGAGCAGAGCTCTAATAAGAGAGCAAAATCTCGCCCAAGCCTCGGGCAATTTCTCTCCATCTCCCCGATCAAAATTATAAACTCTCCGCAAAGCGACATGTTGAGCACTAGCAGGAAAGTATTTACGGAAGAAAACATTAAGCAATTCTTTTGGACTTTTAATAGAACTAGGTGGCAAACTATTATACCAAGTTTTAGCGTCATCTTTTAATGAGAATGGAAAGATTTTAGCAACAAAGTAAGTACGCTTCTTAACATCATCGGAAAACAAGCTACTTAGAGTAGATAACTCAGTCATGTGTTCAACAGCACTTTCTTTTTCAGTACCACAAAAAGGTGTTTTCTCAACAATAGCTATATGAGATAGATCAAGAGAAAAATCATAATCTTTATCCTTAATGTTTATAGGAGATGTGGCAAATTTAGGATCGGGAGACAGTTTATATCTAACGAGTATGTTACTGCAAGCAACTTTTTAATTTTTCTTGCATCGGTAGTAGCATGGCATTTTTCAATAAAATCATCATCAAGTTCCACATAATCTTCATCAAGATCATCACTAGAGTATTCAAGTTCGGGTGAATTAACGGGTGTAGTAACATCGGGAGTTTCGAGTATTTTCAATTTGTCTAGACCTAGCAATTGTAGCATCTAGAAAAGTTCCCAATGAACCACTATCATCAAGCACAGCAGAAGCATCATCAATATTATAAGAGGAATTTTCAGATTCAGCGAAGTACCAGCATTTGAAGCTTGTGGTGGTGAAACAAGTTTACTTATCACGGATGGTGAATCAAGAGCAGCAGAGGTACTCGAGTTGTACCTTTTCTTGTAGTGGATGGTAATATGGCGACCTTAGTATCGCGAGTTTTACCCATGATGGAGAATTTGCAGCGAACAATATCAATCCAAGTGAACTTCCAAATAAAGCTATGCTCCCCGGCAACGGCGCCGAGAAAATAGTCT
This sequence comes from Lolium rigidum, assembly GCF_022539505.1. Lineage (NCBI taxonomy): Eukaryota > Viridiplantae > Streptophyta > Magnoliopsida > Poales > Poaceae > Lolium > Lolium rigidum. The sequence goes on along the minus strand of NC_061511.1, from coordinate 51,860,733 downwards.
TGATGACCCACAAGTATAGGGGATCTGCAAGTCTTCGAGGGAAGTAAAACCCAATTTATTGATTCGACACAAGGGGAGACAAAGAATACTTGAAAGCCTTAACAACGGAGTTGTCAATTCAGTTGCACCTAGAAACAGACTTGCTCGCAAGAGTTTATCAGTAGTAACAGTTTTATAGCAGTAGCAGTAGTGAAATAACAGCAGCAGAGTAACAAAGACAGCAATAGTGATTTTAGTAAACAGCAGGATTAAAATACTGTAGGCACGGGGACGGATGACGGGCGTTGCATGGATGAGAGAAACTCATGTAACAATCATAGCAGGGCATTTGCAGATAATAATAAAACGGTATCCAAGTACTAATCAATCAATAGGCATGTGTTCCAATTATAGTCGTACGTGCTCGCAATGAGAAACTTGCACAACATCTTTTGTCCTACCAGCCGGTGGCAGCCGGGCCTCTAGGGAAACTCCTGGATATTAAGGTACTCCTTTTAATAGAGTACCGGAGCAAAGCATTAACACTCCGTGAACACATGTGATCCTCACGTCACTACCATCCCCTCCGGTTGTCCCGATTTCTGTCACTTCGGGGCCATTGGTTCCGGACAGCGACATGTGTATACAACTTGCGGGTAAGATCATAAACAACGAATATCTTCATGAATCAATAACATGTTCGAGATCTGAGATCATGGCACTCGGGCCCTAGTGACAAGCATTAAGCATAACAAGTTGCAACAATATCATAAAAGTAACATCTACGGATACTAGGCACTATGCCCTAACAATCTTATGCTATTACATGACCAATCTCATCCAATCCCTACCATCCCCTTCGGCCTACAGCGGGGGAATTACTCACACATGGATGGGGGAAACATGGCTGGTTGATGGAGAGGCGTTGGCGGTGATGGCGGTGATGATCTCCTCCAATTCCCGTCCGGCGGAGTGCCGGAACGGAGACTTCGGCTCCCGAGACGGAGTTTCGCGATGTGGCGGTGTTCGGAGGGTTTCGGCGACTTCGACTTCTCCCCGTGCGTTTTTAGGTCGAGGCGAATAAGTAGTCCGAAGGAGGGCGTCGGAGGCCAGCCGAGGGGGCCACACCATAGGGCCACGCGGGCCCCCCCTAGGCCGCGCCGCCTTATGGTGTGGGGCCCTCGGGCCTCCACTTAATTTGTCCTTCTGGCTCCGTCAGTATTTGATACGTCTCCGACGTATCGATAATTTCTTATGTTCCATGCCATATTATTGATGATATCTACATGTTTTATGCACACTTTATGTCATATTCGTGCATTTTCTGGAACTAACCTATTAACAAGATGCCGAAGAGCCGATTCTTGTTTTCTGCTGTTTTTGGTTTCGAAATCCTAGTAACGAAATATTCTCGGAATTGGATGAAATTAAAACCCGGGGTCCTATTTTGCCACGAAGCTTCCGGAAGACCGAAGAGGAGTCGAAGTGGGGCCACGAGGGGCCGCCACCATAGGGCGGCGCGGCCCGGGCCTTGGCCGCGCCGACCTGTGGTGTGGGGCCCTCGTGTGGCCCCCCACGTTGCCCTTCCGCCTACTTAAAGCCTCCGTCGCGAAACCCACGATGCGAAGAACCACGATACGGAAAACCTTACGGAGCCGCCGCCATCGCGAAAGTCCAATTCGGGGACGGAACTCTCTGTTCCGGCACCCTGCCGGGGCGGGGAATTGCCCCCGGAGCCATCTCCACCGCCGTCTCCACCGCCATCGCTGCCTCCATGATGAGGAGGGAGTAATCCACCCCCGGGGCTGAGGGTTCCGCTGTAGCTATGTGGTTCATCTCTCTCTTTATGTGATCTAGTTGAATATCATCAATGTGCTACTCTAGTGATGTTATTAAAGTAGTTTTATTCCTCCTGCACGGTGTAATGGTGACAGTGTGTGCATCCGTGTTAGTACTTGGCGTAGGCTATGATTGTAATCTCTTGTAGATTATGAAGTTAACTATTGCTATGATAGTATTGATATGATCTATGCCTCCTTCATGGTATGATGGTGACGAGTGTGCATGCTATGTTAGTTCTTGGTGTAATTGTGTTGATCTATCTTACACTCTAAGGTTATTTAAATATGAACATTGAATATTGTGGAGCTTGTTAACTCCGGCATTGAGGGTTCGTGTAATCCTACACAGTTAGCGGTGTTCATCATCCAACAAAAGAGTGTAGAGTAGTCCTATTATGTGATCATTGTTGAGAGTGTCCACTAGTGAAAGCGAGGATCCCTAGGCCTTGCTTCCAAGCATCGAATCTCCGTTTGTTTATTGTTCCGTTGCATGTTTACTCGCTGCCATATTTTATTCAGATTGCTATTACCACTCATATACATCCATACTACTTGTATTTCACTATCTCTTCGCCGAACTAGTGCACCTATACATCCGACAAGTGTATTAGGTGTGTTGGGGACACAAGAGACTTCTTGCTTTGTGGTTGCGGTGGTTGCTTGAAGGGGATATCTTTGACCTCTTCCTCCCCGAGTTCGATAAACCTTGGGTGATCCACTTAAGGGAAACTTGCTGCTCGTTCTACAAACCTCTCGCTCTTGGAGGCCCAACACTGTCTACAAGAATAGAAGCACCCGTAGACATCAAGCACTTTTCCGGCGCCGTTGTCGAGGAGGAAAGGTAAAAGGTACTCACACTCCGGATCTCGGCTACTAAGCTATTTTCGCCGTTGTAAGTACTCGAAGCTATTTCCTTTAGATCCTGCAATTGCATCTTTTTGTTTCTTGTTTACACTAGTTAGGCATAATGGACAACAATGAGCTTCTTATTCTATTTCCTGATTTAAGACATGGATGGTTTGATGCGAAAATTAAAAAACCTATGAAATCTTATTTGCATGTCGGTAGTAATATTAGTATGAACGCTTTGAACACCATTGTTGATAATGATATAGAAAGTTCTAAGCTTGGGGAAGCTGGTTTTCATGATCTTTTTAGTCCCCCAAGCATTGAGGAGAAAATTTTCTTTGATGATACTTTGCCTCCTATTTATGATGATTATAATGATAGTGGTCTTTTGGTGCCACCTACTATGGAGAGTAAATTTTGTTGTGATTATACTATGCCTCCTACACTTGATGAGAATAATAATGATAGCTACTTTGTTGAATTTGCTCCCACTATAACTAATAAAATTGATTATGCTTATGTGGAGAGTAATAATTTTATGCATGAGACTCATTATAAGAATGCTTTATGTGATAGTTATATTTTTGAGTTTGCTCATGATACTACTGAAAGTTATTATGAGAGAGGAAAATATGGTTGTAGAAATTTTCATGTTACTAAAATGCCTCTCTATGTGCTGAAATTTTTGAAGCTACACTTGTTCTATCTTCCTATGCTTGTTACTTTGCTCTTCATGAACTTGTTTATTTACAAGATTCCTATGCATAGGAAGCATGTTAGACTTAAATTTGTTTTGAATTTGCCTCTTGATGCTCTCTTTTGCTTCAACTACTATTTCTTGCGAGTGCATCATTAAAACTGCTGAGCCCATCTTAATGGCTATAAAGAAAGAACTTCTTGGGAGATAACCCATGTGTTATTTTGCTACAGTACTTTGTTTTATATTTGTGTCTTGGAAGTTGTCTACTACTGTAGCAACCTCTCCTTATCTTAGTTTTGTGTTTTGTTGTGCCAAGTAAAGTCTTTGATAGTAAAGTGAATACTAGATTTGGATTACTGCGCAGAAACTGATTTCTTTGTCGTCACGAATCCGGGTCTAATTCTCCGTAGGTAACTCAGAAAATTATGCCAATTTACGTGAGTGATCCTCCGATATGTACGCAACTTTCATTCTATTTGGGCATTTTCATTTGAGCAAGTCTGGTGCCTTAATAAAATCCATCTTTACGGACTGTTCTGTTTTGACAGATTCTGCCTTTTATTTCGCATTGCCTCTTTTGCTATGTTGGATGAATTTCTTTGATCCATTAATGTCCGAGTAGCTTTATGCAATGTCCGAAGTGTTAAGAATGATTGTGTCACCTCTGAACATGTGAGTTTTTGATTATGCACTAACCCTCTAATGAGTTTGTTTCGAGTTTGGTGTGGAAGAAGTTTTCAAGGGTCAAGAGAGGAGGATGATATATTATGATCAAGAAGAGTGAAGAGTATAAGCTTGGGGATGCCCCCATGGTTCATCCCTGGATATTATAAGAAAACTCAAGCGTCTAAGCTTGGGGATGCCCAAGGCATCCCCTTCTTCATCGACAAATTATCAGGTTCCTTCTCTTGAAACTATATTTTTATTCGGTCACATCTTATGTACTTTACTTGGAGCGTCTGTGTGCTTTTATTTTTGTTTTGTTATTTTCATTCTCTGAATAAATACATGCTTGTGTGGGAGAGAGACACGCTCAACTGGTTCATATGAACACATGTGTTCTTCGCTTTATCTTTTAGTGTTCATGGCGAAGGTTAAAACTGCTTCGTTCATTTTTATATGGTTGGAATTGGAAAATGATACATGTAGTATTTGCTATAATGTCTTGGATAATGTGATACTTGGCAATTGTTGTGCTTATGTTTAAGCTTTTGCATCATATACTTTGCACCCATTAATGAAGAAATACATAGAGCATGCTAAAATTTGGTTTGCATATTTGGTCTCTCTAAAGTCTAGATAATTTCTAGTATTAAGTTTGAACAACAAGGAAGACGGTGTAGAGTCTTATAATGTTTACAATATGTCTTTTATGTGAGTTTTGCTGTACCGTTCATCCTTGTGTTTTTTTGAAATAACCTTGCTAGCCTAAACGTTGTATCGAGAGGGAATACTTCTCATGCATCCAAAATACTTGAGCCAACCACTATGCCATTTGTGTCCACCATACCTACCTACTACATGGTATTTATCCGCCATTCCAAAGTAAATTGCTTGAGTGCTACCTTTAAAATTCCATCATTCACCTTTGCAATATATAGCTCATGGGACAAATAGCTTAAAAACTATTGTGGTATTGAATATGTACTTATGCACTTTATCTCTTATTAAGTTGCTTGTTGTGCGATAACCATGCTTCGGGGACGCCATCAACTATTCTTTGTTGAATATCATGTGAGTTGCTATGCATGTCCGTCTTGTCTGAAGTAAGAGAGATCTACCACCTTTATGGTTGGAGCATACATATTGTTAGAGAAGAACATTGTGCCGCTAACTAAAGCCATGATTCATGGTGGAAGTTTCAGTTTTGGACATATATCCTCAATCTCATATGAGAATAATAATTGCTGCCACATGGTTATGCATTAAAGAGGAGTCCATTATCTGTTGTCCATGTTGTCCCGGTATGGATGTCTAAGTTGAGAATAATCAAAAGCGAGAAATCCAAAATGCGAGCTTTCTCCTTAGACCTTTGTACAGGCGGCATGGAGGTACCCCATTGTGACACTTGGTTAAAACATGTGTATTGTGATGATCCGGTAGTCCAAGCTAATTAGGACAAGGTGCGGGCACTATTAGTATACTATGCATGAGACTTGCAACTTGTAAGATATAATTTTCATAACTCATATGCTTTATTACTACTGTTGACAAAATTGTTTCATGTTTTCAAAATAAAAGCTCTAGCACAAATATAGCAATCGATGCTTTCCTCTTTGAAGGACCATTCTTTTTACTTTTATGTTGAGTCAGTTCACCTATCTCTCTCCACCTCAAGAAGCAAACACTTGTGTGAACTGTGCATTGATTCCTACATACTTGCATATTGCACTTGTTATATTACTCTATGTTGACAATTATCCATGAGATATACATGTTACAAGTTGAAAGCAACCGCTGAAACTTAATCTTCCTTTGTGTTGCTTCAATACCTTTACTTTGATTTATTGCTTTATGAGTTAACTCTTATGCAAGACTTATTGATGCTTGTCTTGAAGTACTATTCATGAAAAGTCTTTGCTTTATGATTCACTTGTTTACTCATGTCATTACCATTGTTTTGATCGCTGCATTCATTACATATGTTTACAAATAGTATGATCAAGGTTATGATGGCATGTCACTTCGAAATTATCTTTGTTATCGTTTTACCTCGCTCGGGACGAGCGTAACTAAGCTTGGGGATGCTGATACGTCTCCGACGTATCGATAATTTCTTATGTTCCATGCCATATTATTGATGATATCTACATGTTTTATGCACACTTTATGTCATATTCGTGCATTTTCCGGAACTAACCTATTAACAAGATGCCGAAGAGCCGCTTGCTGTTTTCTCGCTGTTTTTGGTTTCAGTAAATCCTAGTAACGAAATATTCTCGAATTGGACGAAATTAAAACCCGTGGTCCTATTTTGCCACGAAGCTTCCGGAAGACCGAAGAGGAGTCGAAGTGGGGCCACGAGGGGCCGCCACCATAGGGCGGCGCGGCCCAGGCCTTGGCCGCGCCGACCTGTGGTGTGGGGCCCTCGTGTGGCCCCCCACGTTGCCCTTCCGCCTACTTAAAGCCTCCGTCGCGAAACCCCTGATGCGAAGAACCACGATACGGAAAACCTTACTGAGACGCCGCCATCGCGAAAGTCCAATTCGGGGGACAGAACTCTCTGTTCCGGCACCCTGCCGGGGCGGGGAATTGCCCCCGGAGCCATCTCCACCGCCGTCTCCACCGCCATCTTCACCGCCATCGCTGCCTCCATGATGAGGAGGGAGTAATCCACCCCCGAGGCTGAGGGCTCCGCTTGTAGCTATGTGGTTCATCTCTCTCTTTATGTGATCTAGTTGAATATCATCTATGTGCTACTCTAGTGATGTTATTAAAGTAGTTTTATTCCTCCCGCACGGTGTAATGGTGACAAGTGTGTGCATCCGTGTTAGTACTTGGCGTAGGCTATGATTGTAATCTCTTGTAGATTATGAAGTTAACTATTGCTATGATAGTATTGATATGATCTATGCCTCCTTCATGGTATGATGGTGACAAGTGTGCATGCTATGTTAGTTCTTGGTGTAATTGTGTTGATCTATCTTACACTCTAAGGTTATTTAAATATGAACATTGAATATTGTGGAGCTTGTTAACTCCGGCATTGAGGGTTCGTGTAATCCTACACGATTAGCGGTGTTCATCATCCAACAAAAGAGTGTAGAGTAGTCCTATTATGTGATCATTGTTGAGAGTGTCCACTAGTGAAAGCAGGATCCCTAGGCCTTGCTTCCAAGCATCGAATCTCCGTTTGTTTATTGTTCTGTTGCATGTTTACTCGCTGCCATATTTTATTCAGATTGCTATTACCACTCATATACATCCATACTACTTGTATTTCACTATCTCTTCGCCGAACTAGTGCACCTATACATCTGACAAGTGTATTAGGTGTGTTGGGGACACAAGAGACTTCTTGCTTTGTGGTTGCAGGGTTGCTTGAGGGGGATATCTTTGACCTCTTCCTCCCTGAGTTCGATAAACCTTGGGTGATCCACTTAAGGGAAACTTGCTGCTGTTCTACAAACCTCTGCTCTTGGAGGCCCAACACTGTCTACAAGAATAGAAGCACCCGTAGACATCGATATTCGGGAAAATAGGGCCTTCAGTCAAAATCCCGAGGTTTTTCCCGAAAGTTGGATTTACGCACAAAAACGAGACACCGGAACAGTTCTGCTGAAAACAGCGTTAGTCCGTGTTAGTTGCATCCAAAATACACAAATTAGAGGCAAAACAATAGCAAAAGTGTTCGGGAAAGTAGATACGTTTTGGACGTATCACCATGCATTTCGAAGTTAGGCACAAATAAAGGATTATCATAGGATTTATCAAAATATCATGGATTATCATAGATAACAGGAGCATAATTATTATCACAAGTTTTAGTCTTAGTAGATATTTTAAGAGAATCCACGTGAACATAACATTCATCCTCCTTTGGTAAGCATGGAGGACAATCAAATAATGTAAGAGATAAAGAGTTACTCTCATTAGAAGGTAGGCATGGATAGCTAATCCATTCTTCCTCCTCCTCTTTTTCATCTAATGAGCTTTCAGGTTCAGCAAATTCTTCTTCATCAATTTCTTCTTCCACAGGTTCCTGCAAATTGTGGATACATTCTTGTGCATGACTGAGTCTCTCTTTATAATCAATGATATAACAATTATTGCTAAAAATTTCTATGCAATAATCAAGGATAGAAGAGACCAGATCTTTAAGGTTTTCACAAGCAACACAAATTTCATAATTTTTAGACATAAATGATTCTATTTCAGAAGCTCCCATAAATAAGAAAAATTGTTCTACTTCTTCAAACACAAGATGAATATAGTTATTCCATTGATATTTCATAATCAAAACTTCTTTACTAAAGCCACACTGAAATTTAAGATGTTTAGTATCATGTTCAGAGTAGCAATTTATATCATGACGTTTAAGCAAAATTTTAGCAATTTGATCCAACCTTTTTAACGCGCCTCTCATGACTTTACCATTATATGATTCTCTATACTTTATAAAATGTCCCACAGAGGGTCTAGCATGTTCTTCCATAGCAACCGTTTTTTAGATTTTTGGTTTTTCAATTTTTTATGGATTTTTGGGTATATAAGAAAAATAAAACAAGGCAAAAATAAACTAAACAAAAGTAAACTAAACAAAACACAACTAAATAGAAATAAACTAAGCAAAAATAAACTAGACAAGACAAAATAAAATAAAATAAAAACAGAGAGACATGTAAAGTATACTCCCCAGGTGAACTTATGAGTAGAGCTATGCCTCCCCGACAAAGGCGCCAGAAAATAGTTTTGATAACCCACAAGTATAGGGGATCGCAATAGTCATCGAGGGAAGTAAAACCCAAATTTATTAATTCGACACAAGGGGAGGTAAAGAATACTTATAAGCCTTAACAGCGGAGTTGTCGATTCAGCTACACCTGGAAAAGCACTAGTAACAGGGGTGACGTGAAAGTAACATTAATATGAGAGTAATGGTAATAGTAACACAGTAGCAGTAGTAGCAACACATAGGAGATGGCACCAGAAAGTATTCTGGTGCGGAGTTGACTTTAGAGCAATGATGATGACAGAAGGACTGGGGTTCCCAGCTATCTACACTAGTGGTAACTCTCCATATAACATGTGTTGGGTGAACAAATTACAGTTGGGCAATTGATAATTGTGAGGGCATGACAATGCATGCTATGATAAGATAAAGTTTACTGTAGTATTTAATTGGGCATTACAACATAATACATAGACCGTAATCCAACTGCGTCTATGAGTAATAATCCACCTTTCGATTAGCATCCGCACCCCTTTCAGTATTAAGTTGAGGGCAACAGATAATCTCATTAAGCAATGTGTGTAAAGTAAACAATAGAATTACCCTTGGATAAAGCATTGTTATTTTCTCCGTAGTAGAAACATCACATCTACAATCTTAGAAGTTATTGTCACTCTTCCAGAAAACTAGAGGCATGAACCCACTATCGAGCATAAATAGTCCCTCTTGGAGATACATGCAACTACTTGATCAGGGTAATCACAAGTACCGGAGAGCATGCAAGATCTTAAATAACAATAGTATGATAATATGATGAACAATGTGATCACAATTCCACAATTTACCGGATCCCAACAAACACAACACAGATTACATCATATGGATCTCAATCATGTAAAGCAGCTCATGAGATCATTGTATTGAAGTACATGGGGGGAGAGAGAGTACCAACTAGCTATAACCGAGAACCCGTAGTCCAGGGGGAAACTACTCACGAACAATCATGGAGTCACAGTAGAGGCGGTGGAGTTGATGGATATGGCTCCAGGGGTCGATCCCAGTCCCGGTAGGGTGCCAGAACAGGAACTTCTGACCCCCAAAACTTGTCTGAACGATGGCGGCGGCGATGGAACTTTTCAGGGACGGAGGCTCTTGTATCCAGAGTTTTCCCGAGAACATGTATAAATAGGCGGAGGATTTAGGTCGGTGGGGTGCCAGGGTGGCCCACACCACGCCTAGGCGCAGGCTAGGGCCAGGTCGCATCTAGGTGTGGTCTGGCCGCCCTGCGCCAATTCTTCGACCCCCCTCTAGACTCCGTCTTTGTTTCGGTAAAATAGGAACTTCGGCTTTTGTTTCGTCAAATTCCGAGAATATTTCCTATACAGCTTTTCTGAAACAAAAAACAGCAGAAAATAGTGAACTGGCACTGTGGCATCTTGTCAATAGGTTAGTGCCTGAAAATGTATAAAAGTGCCACGCTGTGTGAACGAAATGAAATTGGTGTAAAACAAGGATGGAGCATCAAAAATTATAGATATGTTTGCGATGTATCACACCCTCACCAGTATCACCACCACAACACCTCACCAACAGCTCCACCACCACTATTGCATCATCACATGCAGCAAAGGTACTACACCCTCACCCAGCGAGGGTAGGCCGTGGCGAGCAAGGAGGGGCGTAAGGGTTGCAACAACTGCTACCGTCCTGCCAGCACCAAGTAGAAATCGTGGAGGATGACGAGGAACCCGTGCTCATCGTCGAGAAACAACCGAGGGTCAACAGTCGGAGTCGGTGAACCACCTAGCCACGACTAGGGTTAACCAGAGCAGGCGCGTGAGCACTGGACCAGGTGGTGGCGAATGGGAACTGATGGAGACCTTCATGGCGGAGCCATGCAGACCGACGACGATGGCCGCTGAGGCCAACGACGGCCAAACCCACTGTTAGGGTAACTAGGGTTTCGGGGTCAGGGGCGACAAGGAGGAATCAGAAGGATCAAATCAAGCAGGGGGAGGTTATAGAGCTTGAAGAGGCGGAGTGATAGCCCATCTCGCCGGCGCCGGAGAGGGCCTGGGCGGTCTAGCAAAAAGGGGAGGCACGGTAGCGACATGGTCGCTCGGGAGCTCGCGTGTCCATGACAGAGAATGGGAGAGGATGGGAGAGTGGAGTGGCCGGGGTGGGTCTTGATGACCCATGCCAGACCGACTCAGCCAGTTGGGTCGGTCTAATGGGCCAGACCTGTTGGTTCTGATCCGGCTGGATCAAATGGGCCCATTCTATTCTTTTGGCCATTCTTTTAGAACAATTCTTTAAGTAAATAAGATGGTAAGAAAAACCAAATAATAAATAACTTCTGAACAAAATAAAAAATAGTAAGAAATACTTTTAAGAACAAATAACCATAAAATGAATTTTTACTCTAATTTTTGAAAACCAATTCTTAGGTCTTAAATTGTTAAGACTTAAACCCTAAAAATATATTAACCCAAATAATATAAAATATGAAAAATTTCAAAACTCAATATTATCTTATACTTAAGAATTATTTATTAAGTTCAACTTTATTCAACAATTTAATTCTAGAAGGACAAAGAGGAAACCCTAATTCAGTTATGAACAAAGAACCTAATTCCATGTCATATGAAACCTAATCCTATCATAACCCTTGATCCATAATTTTATGTGAACCCTAAAACCCAAGGAACCTATAAAACATGATCTTATGGACTTCACCATTACTTATAGATCCATTCCAAGAAAATAAGTGTATGCTCAAGTTCTACTAAAATAGTACCAACCCAAATGCAAATAAAGTTACCATTTCATGTCTTCATTTTGAATAGACCTTATATGATCAATTAATAGTAAACCCTAACTTATTAATTGCATGTACTCAACCTTAACCACCATTACTTAGTAGAACCATGGTGATCAACCAAAATACCAACCCGGTGCAGTAATTCGCCTTATATGCTTCTACTCAACTAAACCCCACTAGAAGATAAGGAACCACCTAGTTTAGGAACCCATTGTTGATTACTTAGTGAAGCGAGATAAGAAGACATAGTAAACCCTAATGGTTAATTCATGGCACCACCTTGATCACCATCCTTTAATATGACACCCTATGGTCAACCACAGTAGTAACCATGTGTACTAATTTACTCTGTTGTCCCTATTTAGATACACCATACCAATACTTGCTGAATATGAACACATCCTACTTAGGAACCAACTCACCCTTACTTAGTGAATTAAATGAAACCACTAGTAAATCCTAGAAACCAAAAGACCTTGTTTGAAAATACTTTGTGGTTCACTAAGAAACATGTTCTTCAAAAGTTATTCTTTTGAAGTAAATACCAAGTAATTATTAACCATGTCTTATAGTACTAAAACCTAAGAACATTTCTATACATGCTATGCCAACTACTTCTCTTGTGTGCTAATGTGATTGCTATACTTTATTACACCACTTGTATATGATACCAAGTGAATCAAAACCTTAATAAGAACTTTATTTGTGAACCATCTCTAAAAGTGCAACGCACCCTAAAGAAATCATTACAACTCATCAATCCTAAATCAGGGTTAGGTTATGCTTAGAACGATTGCATCTCATACTATGCATCATAGCTTCTTTGCTAGTGCTTAAACATTGTCCTTACCAGACAATGATGCTATTTCAGAATTTGGAGTTATCACGTATCGAAGTTTTTGCCTGCATAATCTTGCAGTCAAGAAAGGCAAGTTCATCACTTGCTCATGTCATTTGATTATTTTTATCAAATTACTTGCAAAGTACTGTACTTATCACTTTTGCACTGAAAATCAAAATATTACTTTTACAATTATGAATATGACTATATGGTGGGTAATGGAGCCATGGTTTGAGATGATGGTAGAGGTTCCATTGCAACTGGAATGGATTCACACATGATTAACAACAAATTTCGTCCAATGATTATTGCGCCACATATTACGTGTTAACTATAAGATCTATAATGGCTCTAGAGAAGTTAGCTGTATCTTCTTCCTTTCGCATATCAACGGACTTGATAGAACCTGGCTATGAACACTCAGTAGTTTGGGATGGACTTAATCTCCCCATCTGTGTGGATGAAGGGCGCTCTACCATTTACGATGGATTTTCCATACCTATTAGGGGTAAATCCGTATGAACGGAAGATGTCTACCAGGGATATGTGAGTGGACAAAAGGGTGGGTATGCGGGGTCGCGGAGAAGACAATGATTGGCTTAGATCTTACACCTGGCCTCACACCAAGGAAGTGTGGACGAGCTTGCAACTCGGTTGGCAACAAGGATAAGTTCTCTTATGGGTAAAGTAACACACCTATGCAGAGTGTATTGAACTGTGACCTGTCACTCCCTGTTTCGGGAAGGAACTACGAACGCAGCAGTAAAGGAACTCCATGAAGTTTCGGTCAACCTGTGAAGACTGACGGACATAGTTTTTCAGAATAAAACAAACCATTTGAAGAAATGATTACGAAAACTTGCATTGGCCTATGACTTTCTGGTCTATGGATGTAGCTAGTGCATGATACACCTATTTCTGTTATAGAACTTGTTGAGTACGCTCGTACTCATTCGTTCCCTCTTGAACCCCCTTCTTAGATTTAAAGTCACCGAAGGAGAAACTACCATGGAACTCGAAGACAAAGGATTCAACTACAACAAGATGGAGAATCCAATCAATGGAGTCAATGGAGTCAACTTCTACATCAGCTACGATGAAAACCTAGACTAGTAATAGAAGGGAATCATGCATTCTCCTAATCCTAGCATCTAAGTGGCTAGAGTTTTACCAGATTTCTTTAGCAAGCCAAGTACTTATAGATCTAGAATTCGCCATAATTTAGTCTACGAGTTGTTCTTCTGGAACTTTATTTGTTATTTTACCTCACTGTAAAGTAGGAGGCTGTGTTGATATTTTGTAAAGAGCTTATGTGTAATTCTATAGACATGCTTTGGACTCGCATATGTTTCTGTTGTACCACTCCGAGGGATGTAATACTAGTGGAATGGTGTTTCATTGGTGTTATGTCAACGACTTGCATACTACACCATGCAGTGGTATGCTGGGTCACCGCAGAGACCGTATTGCTGCAACGTCTTGTCTGGCGGCCGTGGCTGGTGCGAGGCCTTGACGGTGTTGATGGCGTGTATTTCACACGTTCGTTGGGCAACCCCAAGAGGAAGGTATGATGAGCACAGCAGCAAGTTTTCCCTCAGAAAGAAACCAAGGTTTATCGAACCAGGAGGAGCCAAGAAGCACGTTGAAGGTTGATGGCGGCGGGATGTAGTGCGGCGCAACACCGGAGATTCCGGCGCCAACGTGGAACCTCGCACAACACAACCAAAGTACTTTGCCCCAACGAAACAGTGAGGTTGTCAATCTCACCGGCTTGCTGTAACAAAGGATTAACCGTATTGTGTGGAAGATGATTGTTTGCGGAAAACGAGTAGAACAAGTATTGCAGTAGATTGTATTTCGAGTAAAGAGAATTGGACCGGGGTCCACAGTTCACTAGAGGTGTCTCTCCCATAAGACGAACAAGCATGTTGGGTGAACAAATTACAGTTGGGCAATTGACAAATAAAGAGAGCATGACAATGCACATACATATCATGATGAGTATAGTGAGATTTAATTGGGCATTACGACAAAGTACATAGACCGCCATCCAACCGCATCTATGCCTAAAAAGTCCACCTTCGAGGTTATCATCCGAACCCCTCCGAGTATTAAGTTGCAAAGCAACGGACAATTGCATTAAGTATGGTGCGTAATGTAATCAACAACTACATCCTTAGACATAGCATCAATGTTTTATCCCTAGTGGCAACGAGCACAACACAACCTTAGAACTTTACGTCCATCGTCCTGGTGTCAATGCGGGCATGAACCCACTATCGAGCATAAGTACTCCCTCTTGGAGTTACAAGCATCTACTTGGCCGGAGCATCTACTAGTAACGGAGAGCATGCAAGATCATAAACAACACATAAGCATAACTTTGATAATCAACATAACAAGTATTCTCTATTCATCGGATCCCAACAAACGCAACATATAGAATTACATATAGATGATCTTGATCATGATAGGCAGCTCACAATATCCGACAATGATAGCACAATGGGGAGAAGACAACCATCTAGCTACTGCTATGGACCCATAGTCCAGGGGTAGACTACTCACACATCACTCCGGAGGCGACCATGGCGGTGTAGAGTCCTCCGGGAGATGATTCCCCTCTCCGGCGAGGTGCCGGAGGCGATCTCCGGGATCCCCCGAGATGGGATCGGCGACGACGGCGTCTCGGTAATGTTTTCCGTATCGTGGCTCTCGGATGCGGGGGTTTCGTCACGGAGGCTATTTGTAGGCGGAAGGGCAAGTCAAGAGGCGGCACGGGGGCCCACACCACGGGGCCGCGCGGCCAAGGGGGCCGCGCCGCCCTAGGGTTTGGCCACCCCGTGGCCCCTCTTCGTCTCGTCTTCGGTCTTCCGGAAGCTTCGTGAGAAAATAGGCCTCTGGGCTTTTATTTCGTCCAATTCCGAGAATATTTCTTTACTAGGATTTCTGAAACCAAAAACAGCGAGAACAACAGAATCGGCACTTCGGCATCTTGTTAATAGGTTAGTTCCAGAAAATGCACGAATATGATATAAAGTGTGCATAAAACATGTAGATAACATCAATAATGTGGCATGGAACACAAGAAATTATCGATACATTGGAGACGTATCAGCATCCCCAAGCTTAGTTCTGCTCGTCCCGAGCAGGTAAAACGATAACACGGATAATTTACGGAGTGACATGCCATCATAAACTTGATCATACTATTTGTAAAGCATATGTAGTGAGTGCAGCGATCAAAACAATGGTGATGACATGAGTAAACAAGTGAATCATAAAGCAAAGACTTTTCATGAATAGCACTTCAAGACAAGCATCAACAAGTCTTGCATAAGAGTTAACTCATAAAGCAATAATTCAAAGTAAAGGTATTGAAGCAACACAAAAGAAGATTAAGTTTCAGCGGTTGCTTTCAACTTGTAACATGTATATCTCATGGATATTGTCAACATAGAGTAATATAATAAGTGCAATAAGCGAATATGTAGGAATCAATGCACAGTTCACACAAGTGTTTGCTTCTTGAGGTGGAGAGAAATAGGTGAACTGACTCAACATTGAAAGTAAAAGAATGGTCCTCATAGAGGAAAAGCATCGATTGCTATATTTGTGCTAGAGCTTTGATTTTGAAAACATGAAACAATTTTGTCAACGGTAGTAATAAAGCATATGCATCATGTAAATTATATCTTATAAGTTGCAAGCCTCATGCATAGTGTACTAATAGTGCCCGCACCTTGTCCTAATTAGCTTGGACTACCCGGATTATCACCGCAATACATATGCTTTAACCAAGTATCACAAAGGGGTACCTCTATGCCGCCTGTACAAAGGTCTAAGGAGAAAGCTCGCATTTGGATTTCTCGCTTTTGATTATTCTCAACTTAGACATCCATACCGGGACAACATAGACAACGGATAATGGACTCCTCTTTTAATGCTTTAAGCATTCAACAACAATTAATTCTTTTCTCATTAGAGATTTGAGGATGTTTGTCCAAAACTCGAAACTTCCACCATGGAACATGGCTTTAGTTAGCGGCCCAATGTTCTTCTCTCACAATATGCATGCTCAAACCATTCAACTCAGTGTAGATCGCCCTTACTTCCGACAAGACGAACATCCATAGCAACTCACATGAAACTCAACAATGAGTTGATGGCGTTCCCCGATAAACATGGTTATCGCACAACAAGCAACTTAATAAGAGATAAAGTGCATAATCACATATTCAATACCACAATAGTTTTTAAGCTATTTGTCCCATGAGCTATATATTGCAAAGGTGAATGATGGAATTTTAAAGGTAGCACTCAAGCAATTTACTTTGGAATGGCTGGAAAATACCATGTAGTAGGTAGGTATGGTGGACACAAATGGCATAGTGGTTGGCTCAAGTATTTTGGATGCATGAGAAGTATTCCCTCTCGATACAAGGTTTAGGCTAGCAAGGCTTATTTGAAACAAACACAAGGATGAACGGTACAGCAAAACTCACATAAAAGACATATTGTAAACATTATAAGGCTCTACACCGTCTTCCTTGTTGTTCAAACTCAATACTAGAAATTATCTAGACCTTAGAGAAACCAAATATGCAAACCAAATTTTAGCATGCTCTATGTATTTCTTCACTAATGGGTGCAAAGTATATGATGCAAGAGCTTAAACATGAGCACAACAATTTCCAAGTATCACATTACCCAAGACATTTATAGCAATTACTACATGTATCATTTTCCAATTCCAACCATATAACAATTTAACGAAGGAGAAACTTCGCCATGAATACTATGAGTAGAAACCAAGGACATATTTGTCCATATGCTACAGAGGAGTGTGTATCTCTCCCATAAAGTGAATGCTAGGATCCATTTTATTCAAACAAAACAAAAGCAAAAACAAACCGACGCTCCAAGAAAAAGCACATAAGATGTGATGGAATAAAAATATAGTTTCAGGGGAGGAACCTGATAATGTTGTCGATGAAGAAGGGGATGCCTTGGGCATCCCCAAGCTTAGACGCTTGAGTCTTCTTGATATATGCAGGGGTGAACCACCGGGTGCATCCCCAAGCTTAGAGCTTTCACTCTTCTTGATCATGTTGCATCATACTCCTCTCTTGATCCTTGAAAACTTCCTCCACACCAAACTCGAAACAACTCATTAGAGGGTTAGTACACAATATAAATTGACATATTCAGAGGTGACACAATCATTCTTAACACTTCTGGACATTGCATAATGCTACTGGACATTAGTGGATCAAAGAAATTCATCCAACATAGCAAAAGAGGCAATGCGAAATAAAAGGCAGAATCTGTCAAAACAGAACAGTTCGTATTGACGAATTTTAAAATGGCACCAGACTTGCTCAAATGAAAATGCTCAAATTGAATGAAAGTTGCGTACATATCTGAGGATCATGCACGTAAATTGGCATAATTTTCTGAGCTTCCTGCAGGGCAGTGGGCTCAGATTCGTGACAGCAAAGAAATCTGGAACTGCGCAGTAATCCAAATCTAGTACTTACTTTTCTATCAACGGCTTAACTTGGCACAACAAAACACAAAACTAAGATAAGGAGAGGTTGCTACAGTAGTAAACAACTTCCAAGACACAAAATAAAAACAAAGTACTGTAGGTAAAAACATGGGTTGTCTCCCATAAGCGCTTTTCTTTAACGCCTTTCGAGCTAGGCGCAGAAAGTGTGTATCAAGTAACATCAAGAGATGAAGCATCAACATCATAATTTGTTCTAATGATAGAATCATAAGGTACCTTCATTCTCTTTCTAGGGAAGTGTTCCATACCTTTCTTGAGAGGAAATTGATATTTTATATTTCCTTCCCTCATATCAATAATAGCACCAACAGTTCGAAGAAAAGGTCTTCCCAATATAATTGGACAAGATGCATTGCATTCAATATCCAAGACAACAAAATCAACGGGAACAAGATTATTGTTAACGGTGATGTGAACATTATCAACTTTACCCAAAGGTTTCTTTGTAGAATGATCAGCAAGATTAACATCCAAATAACAATTTTTCAGCGGTGGCAAGTCAAGCATATTATAAATTTTCTTCGGCATAACAGAAATACTTGCACCAAGATCACATAAAGCATTACAATCAAAATCTTTAACCTTCATCTTAATGATGGGCTCCCATCCATCTTCTAGCTTTTTAGGAATAGAGGCTTCGCGCTCTAGTTTCTCTTCTCTAGCTTTTATGAGAGCATTTGTAATATGATGCGTGAAAGCCAAATTTATAGCACTAGCATTAGGACTTTTAGCAAGTTTTTGCAAGAACTTTATAACTTCAGAGATGTGGCAATCATCAAAATTCAAACCATTATAATCTAAAGCAATGGGATCATCATCCCCAATGTTGGAAAAATTTCAGCAGACTTTATCACAGTGCAATTTCAGTGAGCTTTAGCAGCTTTGAGCGGTTTTCGCGCTTTGCATTAGAAGTGGAAACATTGCTAACACCAATTCTTTTATTAGTATGAGTAGGAGGTGCAGCAACATGTGTAGCATTTGCATTACTAGTGGTGGTAATAGTCCAAACTTTAGCTATATTCTTCTCTTTAGCTAGTTTTTCATTTTCTTCTCTATCCCACCTAGCACGAAGTTCAGCCATTAATCTTATATTCTCATTAATTCTAACTTGAATGGCATTTGCTGTAGTAACAATTTTATTATGATAATTCTCATTAGGCAAAACTTTTGATTTCAAAAGATCAACATCAGCAGACAAGACTATCGACTTTAGAAGCAAGTATATCAATTTTACCAAGCTTTTCTTCAACAGATTTGTTAAAAGCAGTTTGTGTACTAATAAATTCTTTAAGCATGGCTTCAAATCCAGGGGGTGAATTCCTATTATTGTTGTAAGAATTTCCATAAGAATTACCATAGCCGTTGCCATTATTATAAGGATATGGCCTATAGTTGTTACTAGAATTGTTCCGGTAAGCATTGTTGTTGAAATTATTATTTTTAATGAAGTTTACATCAACATGTTCTTCTTGTGCAACCAATGAAGCTAACGGAACATTATTAGGATCAATATTAGTCCTATCATTCACAAGCATAGACATAATAGCATCAACCTTATCATTCAAGGAAGAGGATTCTTCAACAGAATTTACCTTCTTACCTTGTGGAGCTCTTTCCGTGTGCCATTCAGAGTAGTTGATCATCATATTATCAAGAAGCTTTGTTGCTTCACCAAGAGTGATGGACATAAAGGTACCTCCAGCAGCTGAATCCAATAAATTCCGTGAAGAAAAATTTAGTCCTGCATAGAAGGTTTGGATGATCATCCAAGTAGTCAGTCCATGGGTTGGGCAATTTTTAACCAGAGATTTCATTCTTTCCCAAGCTTGAGCAACATGTTCAGTATCTAATTGTTTAAAATTCATTATGCTACTCCTCAAAGATATAATTTTAGCAGGGGATAATATCTACCAATAAAAGCATCCTTGCATTTAGTCCATGAATCAATACTATTCTTAGGCGGAGATAGCAACCAATCTTTAGCTCTTCCTCTTAATGAGAAAGGGAACAATTTTAGTTTAATAATATCACCATCTACATCTTTATATTTTTGCATTTCGCATAGTTCAACAAAATTATTAAGATGGGCAGCAACATCATCGAACTAATTCCGGAAAATTGATCTTTCATGACAAGATTCAAGAAAGCGGGTTTAATTTCAAAGAATTCTCGCTGTAGTAGCAGGTGGAGCAATAGGTGTGCATAAGAAATCATTATTATTTGTGGTTGTGAAGTCACACAACTTAGTATTTTCAGCGTTGGCCATTTTAGCAACAATAAATAAAGCAAACTAGATAAAGTAAATGCAAGTAAACTAATTTTTTTGTGTTTTTGATATAGCAAACAAGATAGCAAATAAAGTAAAACTAGCAACTAATTTTTTTGTATTTTGATTTAGTGCAGCAAACAAAGTAGTAAATAAAATAAAGCAAGACAAAAACAAAGTAAAGAGATTGAGAAGTGGAGACTCCCTTGCAGCCGTGTCTTGATCTCCCCGGCAACGGCGCCGTGAAAATATGCTTGATGGCGTGTATTTCACACGTTCGTTGGGCAACCCCAAGAGGAAGGTATGATGAGCACAAGCAGCAAGTTTTCCCTCGGAAAGAAACCAAGGTTTATCGAACCAGGAGGAGCCAAGAAGCACGTTGAAGGTTGATGGCGGCGGGATGTAGTGCGGCGCAACACCGGAGATTCCGGCGCCAACGTGGAACCTGCACAACACAACCAAAGTACTTTGCCCCAACGAAACAAGTGAGGTTGTCAATCTCACCGGCTTGCTCGTAACAAAGGATTAACCGTATTGTGTGGAAGATGATTGTTTGCGAAAAACAGTAGAACAAGTATTGCAAGTAGATTGTATTTCGAGTAAAGAGAATTGGACCGGGGTCCACAGTTCACTAGAGGTGTCTCTCCCATAAGACGAACAAGCATGTTGGGTGAACAAATTACAGCTTGGGCAATTGACAAATAAAGAGAGCATGACAATGCACATACATATCATGATGAGTATAGTGAGATTTAATTGGGCATTACGACAAAGTACATAGACCGCCATCCAACCGCATCTATGCCTAAAAAGTCCACCTTCAGAGTTATCATCCGAACCCCTCCAGTATTAAGTTGCAAAGCAACAGACAATTGCATTAAGTATGGTGCGTAATGTAATCAACAACTACATCCTTAGACATAGCATCAATGTTTTATCCCTAGTGGCAACAAGACAACACAACCTTAGAACTTTCTCATCATCGTCCCGGTGTCAATGCGGGCATGAACCCACTATCGAGCATAAGTACTCCCTCTTGGAGTTACAAGCATCTACTTGGCCGGAGCATCTACTAGTAACGGAGAGCATGCAAGATCATAAACAACACATAAGCATAACTTTGATAATCAACATAACAAGTATTCTCTATTCATCGGATCCCAACAAACGCAACATATAGAATTACATATAGATGATCTTGATCATGGTAGGCAGCTCACAAGATCCGACAATGATAGCACAATGGGGAGAAGACAACCATCTAGCTACTCGCTATGGACCCATAGTCCAGGGGTAGACTACTCACACATCACTCCGGAGGCGACCATGGCGGTGTAGAGTCCTCCGGGAGATGATTCCCCTCTCCGGCAGGGTGCCGGAGGCGATCTCCAGGATCCCCCGAGATGGGATCGGCGGCGACGGCGTCTCGCAATGTTTTCCGTATCGTGGCTCTCGGTACCGGGGGTTTCGTCACGGAGGCTATTTGTAGGCGGAAGGGCAAGTCAAGAGGCGGCACGGGGGCCCACACCACGGGGCCGCGCGGCCAAGGGGGGCCGCGCCGCCCTAGGGTTTGGCCACCCCGTGGCCCCTCTTCGTCTCGTCTTCGGTCTTCCGGAAGCTTCGTGAGAAAATAGGCCTCCGGGCTTTTATTTCGTCCAATTCCGAGAATATTTCTTTACTAGGATTTCGAAACCAAAAACAACAGAAAACAAGAATCGGCACTTCGGCATCTTGTTAATAGGTTAGTTCCAGAAAATGCACGAATATGATATAAAGTGTGCATAAAACATGTAGATAACATCAATAATGTGGCATGGAACACAAGAAATTATCGATACGTTGGAGACGTATCAGGCGTGAGGTCGCGTTTTGCGGCCATGGCAGCGGAGCTTGGTGCTGTAGACGGGCTTGGTAGCTAGAGACGAGGAGGCGGTTCTGGGAGGCCATCCAACGACGGATCTGACAGAGGCTTGGGTTGTGGAGGCCGACAACGACGGAGCTTGGTGCTCGGCTATGGACGTTGGCCAGCGGCCATGCTGCTCGCTTTGGAGGCGAGTACGACGGTGGCACATGTGGCTGGGAGGAAGGCAGCCGGTGGTCCACGGGAGAGCGAGCGATACTGGCATATTAAGAAGATGGGGCTGCAGGGAGAATGAGGCGTGCGAGCCGTGACCCCTCGTGGGCTGCCTCGCTCAGGTTGGGGCGATTTCCGGATGGACTCAGCAAGGCTGAGCTCAGAAGCTCAAATCCAGCTTCTCTATCGGGCAGGGTTCCGAGGCAATTTTGGTGCGAGGTGGGCACTGCCGAGAGGAGAAAGCCAGGCTAACAAACACCCAAATTACAGAAATGTTGGTTGGGATGGAAGATTCTGGGTAGACCCGGGCTACCAAACACTCCCTTAGTTATCTTTATTGCGCACAAAATCCAAAAAACAATCAATCATTTACTCTTTTACTTAGTTTACTTTACTTGTCTAGTTTACTTTACTTGTGTTACTACTATTAATATGAAACCTTGTTTTTGACAACCACATAGTGGAGTTGGAGACATAAGCTTTAATTTTCTTTGCAGGACTGCTAGAAGAAGAGGAGGAGGGACAACTCTTTACTCTACTCCCCGAGAGTTCAATATAACCTTCGAGTCACCCTTGTGGGGAAAATACTCTGCTAACAAAACACTCTGCCCTTGGAGCCCCAACGTCATGAGTGTGCTTTGCCCGTACCATTGCCCGCTAAACTCCCTGGAACCGACTTTCGTTCTCTAGTTGATCTTGCTGCAGTTGTGATGAGATTTTCTTCAGTAATTGCAGGTCCATTTTCCATTAAGACACGATTTCCTTCACACCATTCAAACATAGAAATGATTGCACATCTTTGCAATAGTTACTTATTAGTGGCACACTTAGAGAGAAATTTAGTCAATTTCTTGGCATAGCTAAGGGTTTAAACGTGAGAGAAAATGGCGTATTTCACAACCATCATCAAGCAAACCAACATTGCTACAAAGTAAACTGAAATCATGAGCAAGGTCTAGTTGGTTGAGAATATAACGACACGTCCACTTGGTGGACTTGCTTTCTTGGGTCTTGAGACGGTTGAAACGGTTGAGATGAAAGTCTTTGACAAAGTCGATGCCAAGTGACTCGGGGGGTTAGCTCATCAACGGATGGTGCGGCTTGTGCCACAACCACTGATGTTCATCTAAAAATAAAAATTAAAGCTAATTAAAATTTTGATCCAATAAAAACAAAGCGAAGGTATTCCTCTACACTATATATAATTGAATCTCCTCTAAAAAAGCTAGGCCTACTCATTAATCAAGATTGGTTCCAAAATAAGATTAAAGTCTAGATTGATAATGACAAGCATGGCTTTGGTGCAAAATAAGTTGGGTATCGGAGGAGAAACATACTCTGATCGAGTGTGTGCGAGGAATCGAAGAAAGATCGGGTGGACTGGAGATCCAATGGAGGTGGTTTGTAGTTTGGTGGAAGATAGATGGTTTTAGGGTTATCTCCTTCTTGGTGTTAAGAATCGCGGCCAACTGGTACGGTCGGGTGGTACAGGTGCATCCTGCCCGTACTGACTGTCGTCGCCTTAGGGTCGGGGCAGACGTTGGGCGATGACCCTGGTCCGCGGGCGCGCGATACATGTGCACTATGGTTGTACGACTGGTCATTAAATTTGCTAGCATACCTGCGAACGCCTATTTCAAAAAGCAACGGTGAAGATGCTCTAAGATTAACGAATCATCTACAAACAAAAGGTGATTAAAACTTGGAACGTCCTAACATATTTTGATTCCTAGCCTTCCTTCCATCCCAGCATTGTTTAGAAGAGAAGAAAAAAGCATCTGCGCAAAATATAAATAGATATAAGGTGTATCTAAGTTTTAGTCAACTGAGACGAATTATATTTGTATGTTTTAATATGGATCTAAATAAAGTGCAAGCAACAGCAAATACGAATCTTGAAGCAGAAAGAAAATTCAACGGTGGAGCACGTGACTGAGACATAAGCTACATCTCAGCTAGCTGAAACTTAACAATTCCCGTAGATATAGTGATATGGCACCTTGCTAAAGCCATGACACCTTGAAGCCCTCTTTCGTCTACTCCCTCTGATTCGCATAGACACATCTACTGCAGTGGTAAGTAATATCAATCCGGAGTATCACTTCCTCAGTTAAAGTTTGATTGAAACAAAATCTTAACTTAACAGCTGAAATGTCTCATATTAGAATCAAACACTCTCAATCTTTCATTGCCGCCGTAAGCCGAAACAAGATTAACTAGATTTGACCTAGGCGACTAGGGTTTTCTGACCTAGGCGACTAGGGTACCTTCCTCCGGCTGGAGATCCTCTCCGACGCGGAGTCACCATCGTTCTCCTGAGGAAGCGTTCGCCTCCGGGTCAGTCTCTGCTCTCCATCTAGGGTGGCCTGGGGTTTCTTCCTCCGGCCGGAGATCCTCTCCAACGCGGAGTCATCTGAGGAAGCTTCATCTCTCCGGGTTGGGCTCCGCTTTCCGTCGAGGATGGCCTGCTTTAACGTCTTGGGCCCTGCTCTAGGGTTCGGTACTCCAACAATGGCGTCTCCTGCCTCGAGCGCCGCGAGTCAGACTGGGGAGGGCTCGGGATCGAAGAAGGAAGAGCGGCTGGACGATCTTCTCCAACGGCTAGGAATTGATGAAGAGGAAATCGATGATCTTGTTTTTGAGGAAGAAGCTGATGCACCGAAGGAGGGAATCAAGTGGATGGCCCTAGTGAAGGTGCACTATATGAACTTCTTTAGCCCCCCAACTTTTGAGCAACATATGCGGGTTGCATGGAGTCCTGCAAGAGATGTCAAATTCATAGCTTTGGAGAATAATCTGTTCACAATTCAATGTTTTTGTCTGGGAGATTGGTTGAAGATTACTAAGGGAGGCCCATGGCTGTTTCGTCAGAACGCGGTGACTATTGAAGAATATGATGGACTTGTACCTCCCGACTCTGTTGATCTGAACTTCCTGGTTGTTTGGGTCCAAGTTCACAAATTGCCGGATGGATACCGTGGGGAATCTCTGGTGAAGAACCTTGTTGAACGTAAGGTGGGATCAGAGGCGCAGGTGGACAAAACTCCTCATGGGCTGGGTGACTTCATTAGAGTGCGAGTTAAGCTCGATCTTCGTAAACCTCTAGCAAGACTTGTTACTATATCAAGGGCTGGACAAAGAGAATTCTTTAAAATCCAATTTGAGAAAATTCCCAGGTTCTGCAGCGCATGCGGTATGGTTGGTCATATTCATCTTGAGTGTGGAACAGGAGAACACGATGAAAGCAAATTGAAATGGGGAGACTTTTTGAAAGATGAGAGAGAGACTTGGTATGGGCGGGTCGCTTATATGGAGGTAACCGAGGCAGAGGTAGAGGACGGTGTATGAATGGCCGTGGGAGGTTTGATGGAGAAGGCCGGGCAATGGAATCACGTGAGCCTTTTGCTCCTGGTCGTGGCCATGGGACTGGACCTCCTATTAGTTGGCAACATAACACTATTCCACAAGCCAGAGAGTCAGAGATAGATGAAAATCTGAAGGATACAACAACTAGCCCAGTTAAAGTTCCTGAGGTGGTGATGACTGATGAAGACATCTCGGACCCTGGAGCAAAGAGGAGATTAAATATGTCACTTGATACATCAGAAGAAGAGCAGGAACAGAATGGTAGTGGCAATGGGGCACTAGCTGCAATGTTGGTCAATGGAACTGAACCACCTAAGGATCCTCAGACAGAGGTGGCTGATAATGAGAGGAAGAAGCGTTCGAAGAAGGAAGGAGCTAACTCCACTTCGCTAGGATCGGCGGGTTCCTATGAGGAACCTGTCCGGTCGCAATGAAAAAATTATCTTTGAACTGTAAGGGTTTGGGGAACGCCCGACAGTTCGCGCGCTTTTGGACCTACGAAGGCGATATGATCCCCATGTAATGTTCCTATCTGAGACACATTTAGATGATTACCCAGCACTGAGAAGAAGAATGCAAATGGACTTCAAAATTGTTAATCCTAGTTCTACTAGAAGTGGTGGCGTTTTACTTCTATGGAGGAAGCAGATTGTTATACATCAGATTTTTTCAGACCCAAAATATATTGATGTCAAAGTTATTGATTCACCAGATAAAACATGGATATTAACTGGTATTTATGGAGAACCCAGGTGGAAGGACAAGTACAAAACGTGGAACAAAATCAGAGAGCTAAACAACAATTCTACTCTCCCCTGGACCATTATTGGTGATTTTAATGAGATAGCATTTTCTCATGAGAAGGAGGGTGGTAATCCTAGGCCGGACTCGTTTATGCAGGCGTTCCAACAGGCCCTGGATGACTGTAACCTGGATGATCTGGGCTTCATTGGCGATGCTTTTACATGGAAGAGAGGGAGGATACGTGAAAGACTGGATCGGGCGGTGGCAAATGCCGCTTGGATTACTATGCATCCGGGTGCTGCCGTGCAACATCTGGGATATATTAAATCTG
The DNA here is from genome assembly GCF_022539505.1 of Lolium rigidum. Taxonomy (NCBI): domain Eukaryota; kingdom Viridiplantae; phylum Streptophyta; class Magnoliopsida; order Poales; family Poaceae; genus Lolium; species Lolium rigidum. The sequence continues at coordinate 51,833,957 of NC_061511.1, read as the reverse complement.
ATCACCACCCTATTATGTTAGATACGGAGTATAAACCAGATTTACTCACACACAATGATGGTTCACGTGGTTTGAAGCTAAGTGGTTGCGTGAACCCGGGTTTCGGCAGATTGTGGAAAAAGCCTGGGAAGACGCTTCATCAAATCAGAGTGGAGTTCTGGCCAAACTTAGCTGTATGCATGCAGCCTTGCATGAGTGGGATTCAAACGTCCTAAAAAAACCGGAAAAGGCTAGGTAAGGCCCAACGTGAGTTAGAAGAAGCAATGACAGGACAGTTAACGGACGAAAATGAGGCCAATGCCAGAGAGATGGCAAATCTCATTGAACTCCTCCTCGAGCAAGAAGAAGTGTATTGGTCACAGCGCTCAAGAGCTAATTGGATTCAGCATGGTGACAGAAATACTATTTTTTTTTCACAATTATGCTTCGGCAAGAAGAAAGAAGAATTTTATTAATAAGCTGAAGGATTGTAACAATAAGTGGGTGGAAGGTACAAATGATCTGATCTGTTCACATCTGAAGTCCAGGATACGGACCCGGCTGTCCTGGAGAAGATTCAACCGAGAGTTATTGAGTTAATGAATGAAAATCTGGATGCTCCGTTTACTGTTGAGGATGTCAGAAAAGCGGCATTCAGTATTGGTGATTACAAAGCACCTGGGTCGGATGGCCTGCATGCTATTTTTTATAAACAGTTCTGGAATATATGTGGGGAGGATATTACACAATAGATTTTGCAAGCTATGAACTCTGGGCAGATTTCTGATGGATGGAATGACACTATCGTGGTTCTTATTCCAAAGGTAGAAAATCCTGAGCTTATCACTCAATTTAGTCCGATAAGTCTTTGCAATGTCATCTATAAAATTATATCCAAGATGTTGGCTCTTCGTCGTAAACAAATTTCACCTGAGGTTATTTCTCCCACTGAGAGTGCATTTGTCCCCGGTCGCCTTATTACTGTTAATGTTCTTGTGACATATGAGAGCATTCATACTATAAAAAATAAGAGATCGGGGAGTAATGGATCTTGTGCAGTCAAGCTTGATATGCACAAAGCTTATGACAAAGTTGAATGGATATTCCTTGACAATATGATGCGGAAGATGGGATTCTCTGACAGATGGATTTCTATTATGATGGCTTGTGTTAGATCAGTTAGATCAAGTGAGATTTAATTCAGAAGAAACCGACATGTTTGTTCCTACTAGAGGGCTCCGTCAGGGGGATCCTCTATCGCCTTATTTGTTCTTGCTGTGTGCAGAGGGATTATCAAGTCTGTTGTTGTATGAAGAAAAAGTTGGTGGCATCGATGTGGTTAGGGTGTGCAGAAATGCACCATCAGTTTCACACCTTTTAGTTGCTGATGGTTCTCTTATCCTCATGAAAGCTGATATGAACAATGCAACTTCCTTACAACGTGTCTTGGATACGTACTGTGCAAACTCAGGACAAATGGTGAGTTTGGCAAAATCAAGCATTTTTCTCTCCAAATACTAATGTTCTTCTTAGAGCAGAGATATGTGAGGCTCTACATATTGATACGGAAGCTTTATCGGATAAATACTTGGGTCTCCCCGCTTTAGTTGGAGCTGACAGAAGTGACTACTTTAAGCACTTTATTGAAAGAATTATACAACGAATAAATGGTTGGAAGGAAAAGCTACTATCCATTGGAGGCAAAGAAATTTTATTGAAAGCAGTGGCACATGCCATCCCAGTTTATGCTATGTCGGTCTTCTTAATACCAAAAGGGGTTTGCAAAGGTATGATGGATGCGATCTCTAAATTTTGGTGGGGCGATGATGATAATTCTAACAAAATGCATTGGTTTGCATGGTGGAAACTCTTCTATCCCAAGAATGAAGGAGGTATGGGATTTCATTCATTTAATCTTGCCATGTTAGCAAAGCAGGTGGGGAGGCTTATTGATACCCCGGATTCCCTGTGTGCACGGGTCCTTCAGGCCAAATACTACCCAAACGGAGATATATTGTCAGCTGGGCCGAAATCTGGTTCCTCTCTAACTTGGCAAAGCATCCTAGCCGGTGTGACCACGTTTAAGCGAGGCTATATATGGAGAATTGGCAATGGAGAAAAAATAAATATTTGGCGCGACCCCTGGATCCCCAGTAGTCCGTCGAGGAAGGTTTTGTCATCTAGAAGAGGAGCTGTCTATACCAAAGTCTGTGAGTTGATTAATTCTATGACAAATCAGTGGGATGGGGATCTTTTGAGAAGCATTTTTGTTGATGTAGATGTAAGGCGTATTATGCAAATTCCATTACATAGTCATGGCTTTGATGATTTCATTGCTTGGGGAGCAACTTCTCATGGAAGATATACTGTACGATCGGAGTATTATTTGCAATGGCGGCATCGGTTTGGTCCTTCGGCGACATAACTAGCTTTACCTGGATCCTCGGTCACAAATCCGGTTTGGAAGCTGATTTGGAAGATGAAAGTACCAAGCAAAGTTAAAATCTTGATTTGGAGAGCACTACACGGTATTATCCCCCTTAAGTGTATTCTTGCAAATCGCCACGTTGGTACTTCGGCTAGTTGTCCGATTTGTGGTTTAGGTCCGAAGGATGTGGTGCATCTCTTATTTTTGTGCCCAACAGCTAGAGAGCTTTGGGAAGCTATTGGAATCCTGGATATTATCAGTGATGCAACACAAACAGATCGGTCAGGCTCAGTTGTTTTTGAGGTTTTGCTAAGAGGACAGGATAATATGTTACAGGGTTTTGAAAATGTAGGTCTAAAAGAAACTATTATGGTTGCTTGTTGGTATCTATGGTGGATAAGAAGAACACACACACAATGAATCTGTTCCACCAATGTTTCGATGCAAAATGTCAATCCTTTCTATTGTAGCCAACTCAGCAAAAGCTTCGAAGGTGTAAGGTAATTCTGAGACAGAAAAGTGGCTGAAACCAGAGCCGAGATACATCAAACTAAATGTGGATGCAGCTTATCATGAAGATCAGAGGGCAGGTTCTTCAGGCGCTATTCTAAGGGACTTCGAGGGTCGCTTTGTAGCTGCATCAATGCTCATACTGCATGTAGCTTCGGCGGCTATGGCTGAGGCAATTGCAATGAAGAATGGGTTAATATTAGCAAATAGACTGGGATGCAATAGAATTCGAGCTGAATATGATTCTTTGGAGACAATCGATGCTTGTTCTGGAGGGGACACTTGGTGGAGTGAAGCTGCGGCAATTTATGTAGCCTGTGTGGACCTAACCACAGCTATTGGGAATGTGAGTTTCCACCATTGCCAGAGGGAAGCAAATAAAGTGGCTCATGAGCTAGCTAGGGATTCCTTTTCTAATGCTATTTCTTGTAATTGAGACGATGAACCCCCTAGCTTTCTTTTACCTTTTTTTGCTTGATGATGTAATGATACTTTGATTTGACGGCAAGTTTCAGACGCACTCTTTTACTTCCAGGGTACCTAAGAGCATCTCCACCGGTAGCCCCCAAATAGGCGCCGGCAGGGGCGCCGACACCTCCGTTTGGGGGGCGCCGGCACTGCATCCTCTATTTGGGAAAGTCGTTTCCACACCGGCGCCCCCGAAACGGCGCCCCCGATAGATATTTTGGATTAAAATTATTAGTAAATGCATAGGAAATTCAATAAGAAATATTTTATTCCACAAACTAATACATAATTGGGAACGTGGTTTACATGAAGATATAGTTTGGAACATTGTTTTCCATAAACTAATACATAGTTTGAACCATGGTGGACACAAATATAAAACATTGCAAAAAAACTAAACCTAACTAGGCCGGTCATCGCAGGTTTCATGTGTTCGCTGCCAAGAAAGAACACTCGAGGGCACATCCAGTCCCCCAAACTGGAAAATCCAGCAGGCGAGGGTGCCCCTGTTGGTTCTTCCGAGGAAGAACATCCAAAAACATGCGAGCCGATATTCGCTGTGAAGAAACAACACTCATCAACCGTCGTCCTCCTCGGCGCTGTCGACGTGGTAGTTCCGGCGGCAACGCGTCTCGTCGAACACCTCGAACACCTGCGTAGGAGAACACGAGCACGAAGCCGGCTTGGAGGCTGTGGTGGCGTGCGAACTTCTCCCAGCCGATATGGAGGTACATCTTGCCGCGCGCATCGTAGATCACGTCGACGATCCAACGGTAGTAGCCGCACGAATGCTCCCGCAGATGCAGCTTGCCCGGGCGGTCGTCGCCGGCGACGTAGTCGACGAAGGTGTCCGGCAGCCTCTGGATGCCGCGTGGGTCGCCCTTGAGGACGAGGAAGAACTCGAACAACACGGGCCCCTCCTCGTCCATCTCCGACGATGAAGACGACGGCGTGGCAGGCGACGGCGTGCGTGCTCCTCTGCCGCGGCCACGGCCACGACCACGGCCCCGACCTCGACCTCGACCAGACATGGCGTCGTCTTTTCAGATGGTGGTGGCTAGGGTTGGGGAGAGAGGCGCTAGGGTTTGTGTGTGAGAGGGATGATGAGAGGCGGCCCTTTTTATAGGCCGGAGGGAGGCGGGGGAGCGGGGGAGCGGTGGCGCTCATTAACAGCGGCACGAAGAGCAAGGCGCGCGCGACGGGACGGTTCGCTGCGCGTCTGCGGAAACTACACCGCCGCTGCGCCCCAATTAACTCTCGTCGCGAGGTAGGCGACGGTTAGGTTAAAATTGAATGAGCCGCTGACGCGTCGACCCCGCCACTGCCCGCTGGCGTCGACTTTTGGGTTGTTTAGCTGACAGGCGGCTCCCACACCAAAAAATTCAGCCTCGCGAGGCGCCGACGCGCCCGATTCGCGCCCTTGGCGAAGGGGCCGGCACGGGGTTGCCGACGCTTCTATTGGGCTCCAAAAATCGCCGGCGCCGTTTGGGGCGCGCCGGTGCGAGCCCATTTTCCCCGCCCCCAAATAGCTATCGGGGGCGTCGGTGGAGATGCTCTAATGAGGCTGAAAGGTTTTTAATGAGACGGCTAGCTAGCGAGTTATATATATACATGTTTCAAAAAAAAAAAAAATTTAGCCGCTCGTCTACCTTCGATGTGATGAAAGGGATAGAGTTAATTATTGTAAAAATAGTTTGTTGTAAATCTCCAAAATAATAATCTCACAAATCTGGGGTTTCGCGTGAAAAAGGAAAAAGAAAACACCAACACCTTCTTCTGTCCTCCCACAGTCC